>NC_069499.1:1241708782-1242008782 GCF_027579735.1 Bombina bombina
GATTCTCTTGAAAATGGTTGCTGGGAGGGAGAGCCTAGAGTTAATGCTGATTTACCTGAGCCTGTACCAGTAATGTATTGTTCCAGTGAAAATGGATATCCTGCCATTGATTATGACAATGTGTGCCATGTGACAGGCCCTAGACTAGAGAGACTGTGGAAGAGCTTGGTTTTCCCCTGCTTATAAGGGAGAGTGGGAAATAGAGAGAGCATGATGCCCTAGATGCTGCTGGAGGCTGTGAGCATGTGATGCCTGATGTAGTGTGTGGGAATGTGAGAGGGCAGCAGGGCTGGGAAGAAGGGCAGACTGAGTGTATGTACCCTTCTGTGCTTGAAGCAGTATTGCATGCACAAGAGAAAGAGAAAGATATGGAATGTGCAGTGCCAGAATGGGGAGCTGGGATTTCTATACCTCATAAGAAAGCAGGATGTGTGGAGTGGGGTAAAGTGGCCAATGTGACATGTCTGGTGCCCGAGTGTGGTGTGTCAGCTGAGTGTGGTGAACAGGGGGCAGGAGAAGAGGCTTCTTCTCTGGTTTTCCCTGAGGTAAAATGCTCCCTTAGGGAGGGTTGTCAGACTCAGCTGTGCAGCTGGCAAGGAGAACACCTGACAGGTATGTGTTAGTCTGTCTTTGAAACAGCATTACATATGTAAGTAGGAGTGAATGGCATGGCTGGTATAGAGGCCAGAGTACCCTCTGCCATGTTACAGAGGGCAGGACAGAATGGGACCCCAGGTGTGTCTTTAAACCCACCCTACAGTAATAACATATGTGAAAAAGAGGAGGAGGGAGATGGGACTGCTCCAGGATCATCAAATCCTCCAAAGCCTCAGGAGTGAGGACTTTTATTCCCCCAGTCTATAACTCTCCCATAATTGTGTGTGCCCTGGATAGAGAATGTGTGGGCCCAGCAGATACAGTGACTAGTGAACCTGCTACAGCTACAGAGCATACAGGGATAGGTGTGAATAGTGAGCTATCTGGCCTAAGCTTTGCCAGAACTGCCCTTAGTCCCCTAGTGAGTTACCCTGAAGGGGTTCTAGATCCCATTACAAGTGAAAGTGGGTGCAAGGAGAGTGTGATATCCACAAGGGAAAGTGTGTCAGCTGATGCTAACTGCTGGTATTATGAACGAGGAAACACCAAGGTTCAGGTTGACATAGGGGATCAGCATCTTTCCACCATCTTAAAGGGGGAGGTGTCATGATACACTCATGAGGGGTAGTTTATACTTGGAGTGGCTACCCAACAGAGGTGGTAGGTTTCAGCATTGCCAGGCTAATCTGAACGGCTCGTTCTTTGTGTAACATCTGTGTTCAGGAATGCTGTGGTCTCAAGACCCCCCTCCTCCCCCCTCCTCTTCTGGTGGATGGTACTTCATAATACTGTGAGTTAAGGCTGGCTATGAATGTTTGACTGATCGTAAATAATAACAAGGGCTGGGGCCTTGACAAGACAAAGAAGAAACTAGGTTAGAACTTAATATTACAGAGAAAGCAGTCAGAACCAGCCTGGGACACAAGCAGCTAACAACTAAAGGAGTTCTCCACACATCTCAAGGAATTTGGTAATAAGCTTAGATATTGTGATTTTTTTTTTGTCCAATTTTATTTTAAAGAATTGTAATTTTGCATATATGTTATTTTGAATGTTTTTATAATTTGGTGCTGTGTAACCTGTATCGGTATTTTTCTTAGTCAACATATAGAAAATCTAATTCTGTATTTGGGCTCTAATATCTGAATTCAAACTCTGAAGAGACAAGGTTAAAGGCACGTTACCTAATTGTTAATTTTGTGTGATTTTTTCGGTTTCCAAGACAATCCTTTTTTCAAAGTTCTTGGTGGTGGCAGTGAGTGTTAAACTGGGATTGTGAGGTCAGAATTTGGGGTTTATTTGGTGTCCCTTTAAGGTCCTTTGTAGAGATAAAGGTTTTAGGGAAACAGAGGTTTATTGCTATTAACCCCTTCATGCCCACACTATCCCCATTGTGACAGTTGAGTGGAAAACTTAATAATCACAAACTGGTTGGCAGCGGTGGAGATATCTAGAGTTTTTTAGTGCTATTTATTTAGTACTAAATTTTTTTTACATGTTTTTGTGTAATTTCCCAAAGACAGAACTCAGTACCTAATTACAGAGACATACTGTGCACAGAAAGCAGTTATTTTCCCCTTCCTCTTGTTTTCTGTCTCTACTCTCAGTATGGAGGTTTACAAGGAGTCACTTTGTTTTGTCAAGAAAGAGCAATAACAACTTTTAGCAAAACAAAGGAGCAGTTGGTCCAGGGGCTGCAGCAGGCAGATTGCATCTCCACAGAGTAGGAAACAGGAACAGAAAGGGTTATTGTGGAACCTTTAATCCAAGAGCTGGTACCACACACTCTCTTTCTCTCTCTCTCTCTCTCTCTCTTTCTCTCTCTCTGCAGTCTTCCTCTATCTCCCTTTCTTCTCTTGATACTTGAGGATCAATTCCATTTTTAGTTTGGGTTCAGCATCCCCCAAGTACCTGAGTGCTGGTCTTAGTTCAGACTCCATGGCACTCACAGGGTTCACCGAGAGGCTGCAGAGAGGGAGAGAGAGGGAGACTGCAGAGAGGGAGAGAGAGAGAGGCTGCAGAGAGGGAGAGAGAGGCTACAGAGAGAGAGAAAGAAAGAAAGAAAGAAAGAAAGAAAGAAAGAAAGAAAGAAAGAAAGAAAGAAAGAAAGAAAGAAAAAGGAAGCTCAACAGAGATATGAGTTGGAGGTTTTGCAAATTAACAAAACCAGCCTGTCTCCCCAAACCAGTGATCTTGGGGAACAGAATATGTTGCACAGCTGAGGGTTGCTTTTAAGCAATAGACTGGGGGCCTAAAAGTCCTCACTCCTGAGGCTTTGGAGGATTTGATGATCCTGGAGCAGTTCCTGCATATCCAGAGTCTTGAGGCCAGAGAATGGATTCTGGACAGAAAGCCCAAAACAGTGGCAGAGGCTGCAGACCTGGCTAATGATTATGCCAATAACAGGGCACCTGCAGTAAGGCAGGCAACTGTTCAAGCTGGATCACCTAAATGGAAAAGGGCAAACAAGCTAGCAGAGAGACCATCTCCTCTACACCCTACAGCCAGAGGGGCAAGGGCCACATCGGGCCAGGGGGATACCCACCGGTGTTTTAATTGTAAACAGATGGGGCATCTGAGTTTCACCTGCCCAGAGAAGAAGAAGCCTGAGGGAGGGAATGTGGCCAGGGGACCAGCCTCTGTTTTGTTAGTGGGTGGTTTCACAAGGCAAAAGTGGAGAGATAACCTACAGAGGGTATCTGTGGGTGACCAGGTGGCAAAAGGACTCAGGAATAGTGTAGCTTTGGTTACCTTGGTGCATCCTGAAATAGTAAAGCTGGAGAACATTATGCCAGGGAGGATTGTGTCCATTCAAGGAATTGGGGGAGTTTGCCCTGCAGTGCCTGTGGCACAAGTGTACCTTGATTGGGGTGTGGGAAAGGTTTGCGGGAGGTGGGGATATCTGCGGATATCCCTGTTGATGTTTTACTGGGGGATGATTTGGGCCAGATGCTTTGTCAGTATGCTAAACACCTGCAACCTGGAAGGGCCAGCAGAGGGCCCTACACCAACTGAGGTACTGTGTAAAACTTTGGGGGACCTTGAGGCTGGGGATGGACAAATCTCTAGCTGCACCAGAGCCGGAGGTATCCTACCACAGGATGGAGAATACTTCCCTTGAACATGGTTGCTGGGAGGAGGAGCTGAGGATTAATGCAGCTCTGCCTGTGTGTACACCAGTAATGTCTTGTTCTACTGAGGAGGGATCTATTGTAAATGATTGTGACACTATTTATTCTCTTGAAAATGGTTGCTGGGAGGGAGAGCCTAGAGTTAATGCTGATTTACCTGAGCCTGTACCAGTAATGTATTGTTCCAGTGAAAATGGATATCCTGCCATTGATTATGACAATGTGTGCCATGTGACAGGCCCTAGACTAGAGAGACTGTGGAAGAGCTTGGTTTTCCCCTGCTTATAAGGGAGAGTGGGAAATAGAGAGAGCATGATGCCCTAGATGCTGCTGGAGGCTGTGAGCATGTGATGCCTGATGTAGTGTGTGGGAATGTGAGAGGGCAGCAGGGCTGGGAAGAAGGGCAGACTGAGTGTATGTACCCTTCTGTGCTTGAAGCAGTATTGCATGCACAAGAGAAAGAGAAAGATATGGAATGTGCAGTGCCAGAACGGGGAGCTGGGATTTCTATACCTCATGAGAAAGCAGGATGTGTGGAGTGGGGTAAAGTGGCCAATGTGACATGTCTGGTGCCCGAGTGTGGTGTGTCAGCTGAGTGTGGTGAACAGGGGGCAGGAGAAGAGGCTTCTTCTCTGGTTTTCCCTGAGGTAAAATGCTCCCTTAGGGAGGGTTGTCAGACTCAGCTGTGCAGCTGGCAAGGAGAACACCTGACAGGTATGTGTTAGTCTGTCTTTGAAACAGCATTACATATGTAAGTAGGAGTGAATGGCATGGCTGGTATAGAGGCCAGAGTACCCTCTGCCATGTTACAGAGGGCAGGACAGAATGGGACCCCAGGTGTGTCTTTAAACCCACCCTACAGTAATAACATATGTGAAAAAGAGGAGGAGGGAGATGGGACTGCTCCAGGATCATCAAATCCTCCAAAGCCTCAGGAGTGAGGACTTTTATTCCCCCAGTCTATAACTCTCCCATAATTGTGTGTGCCCTGGATAGAGAATGTGTGGGCCCAGCAGATACAGTGACTAGTGAACCTGCTACAGCTACAGAGCATACAGGGATAGGTGTGAATAGTGAGCTATCTGGCCTAAGCTTTGCCAGAACTGCCCTTAGTCCCCTAGTGAGTTACCCTGAAGGGGTTCTAGATCCCATTACAAGTGAAAGTGGGTGCAAGGAGAGTGTGATATCCACAAGGGAAAGTGTGTCAGCTGATGCTAACTGCTGGTATTATGAACAAGGAAACACCAAGGTTCAGGTTGACATAGGGGATCAGCATCTTTCCACCATCTTAAAGTGGGAGGTGTCATGATACACTCATGAGGGGTAGTTTATACTTGGAGTGGCTACCCAATAGAGGTGGTAGGTTTCAGCATTGCCAGGCTAATCTGAACTGCTCTTTCTTTGTGTAACATCTGTGTTCAGGAATGCTGTGGTCTCAAGACCCCCCTCCTCTTCTGGTGGATGGTACTTCATAATACTGTGAGTTAAGGCTGGCTATGAATGTTTGACTGATCGTAAGTAATAACAAGGGCTGGGGCCTTGACAAGACAAAGAAGAAACTAGGTTAGAACTTAATATTACAGAGAAAGCAGTCAGAACCAGCCTGGGACACAAGCAGCTAACAACTAAAGGAGTTCTCTACACATCTCAAGGAATTTGGTAATAAGCTTAGATATTGTGAATTTTTTTTGTCCAATTTTATTTTAAAGAATTGTAATTTTGCATATATGTTATTTTGAATGTTTTTATAATTTGGTGCTGTGTAACCTGTATCGGTATTTTTCTTAGTCAACATATAGAAAATCTAATTCTGTCTTTGGGCTCTAATATCTGAATTCAAACTCTGAAGAGACAAGGTTAAAGGCACGTTACCTAATTGTTAATTTTGTGTGATTTTTTGGGTTTCCAAGACAACCCTTTTTTTCAAAGTTCTTGGTGGTGGCAGTAAGTCTTAAACTGGGATTGTGAGGTCAGAATTTGGGGTTTATTTGGTGTCCCTTTAAGGTCCTTTGTAGAGATAAAGGTTTTAGGGAAACAGAGGTTTATTGCTATTAACCCCTTCATGCCCACACTATCCCCATTGTGACAGTTGAGTGGAAAACTTAATAATCACAAACTGGTTGGCAGCGGTGGAGATATCTAGAGTTTTTTAGTGCTATTTATTTAGTACTAAATTTTTTTACATGTTTTTGTGTAATTTCCCAAAGACAGAACTCAGTGCCTAATTACAGAGACATACTGTGCACAGAAAGCAGTTATTTTCCCCTTCCTCTTGTTTTCTGTCTCTACTCTCAGTATGGAAGTTTACAAGGAGTCACTTTGTTTTGTCAAGAAAGAGCAATAACAACTTTTAGCAAAACAAAGGAGCAGTTGGTCCAGGGGCTGCAGCAGGCAGATTGCATCTCCACAGAGTAGGAAACAGGAACAGAAAGGGTTATTGTGGAACCTTTAATCCAAGAGCTGGTACCACACTCTCTCTCTCTCTCTCTCTCTCTCTCTCTCTCTCTCTCTCTCTCTCTCTGCAGTCTTCCTCTATCTCCCTTTCTTCTATTGATACTTGAGGATCAATTCCATTTTTAGTTTGGGTTCAGCATCCCCCAAGTACCTGAGTGCTGGTCTTAGTTCAGACTCCATGGCACTCACAGGGTTCACCGAGAGGCTGCAGAGAGGGAGAGAGAGGGAGACTGCAGAGAGGGAGAGAGAGAGAGAGAGGCTGCAGAGAGAGAGGCTACAGAGAGAGAGAAAGAAAGAAAGAAAGAAAGAAAGTAAAAGGAATCTCAACATAGATATGAGTTGGAGGTTTTGCAAATTAACAAAACCAGCCTGTCTCCCCAAACCAGTGATCTTGGGGAACAGAATATGTTGCACAGCTGAGGGTTGCTTTTAAGCAATAGACTGGGGGCCTAAAAGTCCTCACTCCTGAGGCTTTGGAGGATTTGATGATCCTGGAGCAGTTCCTGCATATCCAGAGTCCTGAGGCCAGAGAATGGATTCTGGACAGAAAGCCCAAAACAGTGGTAGAAGCTGCAGACCTGGCTAATGATTATGCCAATAACAGGGCACCTACAGTAAGGCAGGCAACTGTTCAAGCTGGATCACCAAAATGGAAAAGGGCAAACAAGCTAGCAGAGAGACCATCTCCTCTACACCCTACAGCCAGAGGGGCAAGGGCCACATCGGGCCAGGGGGATACCCGCCCGGTATTTTAATTGTAACAGATGGGGCATCTGAGTTTCACCTGCCCAGAGAAGATGAAGCCTGAGGGAGGGAATGTGGCCGTGGGACCAGCCTCTGTTTTGTTTTTTGGGTGGGTTCAAAAGGCAAAAGTGGAGAGATAACCTACAGAGGGTATCTGTGGGTGACCAGGTGGCAACAAGACTCAGGGATAGTGGAGCTTTGGTTACCTTGGTGCATCCTGAAATAGTAAAGCTGGAGAACATTATACCAGGGAGGATTGTGTCTATTCAAGGAATTGGGGGAGTTTGCCCCGCAGTGCCTGTGGCACAAGTGTACTTTGATTGGGGTGTGGGAAAAGGTTTGCGGGAGGTGGGGATATCTGCGGATATCCCTGTTGATGTTTTACTGGGGGATGATTTGGGCCAGATGCTTTGTCAGTATGCTAAACACCTGCAACCTGGAAGGGCCAGCAGAGGGCCCTACACCAACTGAAGTACTGTGTAAAACTTTGGGGGACCTGGAGGGGAGGCTGGGGATGGACAAATCTCTAGCTGCACCAGAGCCGGAGGTATCCTACCACAGGATGGAGAATACTTCCCTTGAACATGGTTGCTGGGAGGAGGAGCTGAGGGTTAATGCAGCTCTGCCTGTGTGTACACCAGTAATGTCTTGTTCTACTGAGAAGGGATCTATTGTAAATGATTGTGACACTATTGATTCTCTTGAAAATGGTTGCTGAGAGGGAGAGCCTAGAGTTAATGCTGATTTACCTGAGCCTGTACCAGTAATGCATTGTTCCAGTGAAAAGGGATATCCTGCCATTGATTATGACAATGTGTGCCATGTGACAGGCCTAGAGTAGAGAGACCATGGAAGAGCTTGGTTTACCCCTGCTTAGAAGGGAGAGTGAGGAATAGAGAGAGCATGATGCCCTAGATACTGCTGGAGGCTGTGAGCATGTGATGCCTGATGTAGTGTGCTGAAATGTGAGAGGGCAGCAGGGCTGGGAAGAAGGGCAGACTGAGTGTATGTAATATATATAGGGAAAGGGAGACCAGGTGATCAAAACCTTATATGAAGGAAACGGAAGTGCAGACCCTTAAACTAATTATATATTCACAGTATTAAGTTAGAATAAATAACAGCCAAAATTAGGTTGCTATTGGGAAAGACAGGGATTTCAGCACAACCTTTTTTAGATTGCTAAGCAAATGCAAAGCACCACAAATTGCGGTATGTATAGACTACTCAAATCATTCACATATTTCCAGGGCATATAGACAGTAAAAGGTACTAATAAACAAGACACGTGAACCAAATGAAGTAGTGCAGAGAGGCATAATGCTGGAAACAGACTTAGCTGTCAAATTTATTAGCATATTTAGATTGCAGATTTTTTATGAGTACAGACACACACAAGCAGATGATGATATGAAAATATGGAGACTCCAACAAAAAAAGACTAAGCAGTTAATTAGGAAGGTTAAAGCTCATGCAGAAGAGAAGATAGCACAGTCAGTAAAACATGGGGACAAAACATTCTTTAGATATATCAGTGAAAGAAGAAAAAATAAGGTAGGAATAGTAAAATTGAAATCAGTTGATGGTAGAATAATAGAAGGAGATAAGCAGATTGCAGACTGTCTCAATGATTACTTCTGTTCTGTTTTCACTAAAGATTGTGAAGATACAATGTCTACATTAAGGGATGCAACGCAAAATAGAAACAAGCTTAACAGTAATCTTTTTACAGAGGATGAGGTTTTGTTAGCATTATCAAAAATAAATGTTTCAAAGGCAGTGGGTCCTGATAATATTCATCCAAGGGTTTTAAAAGAACTTCGATCAGTGCTAACTGTCCCATTAACTGATCTGTTTAATCAGTCACTATTAACAGGAGCTGTCCCAGATGATTGGAGAATAGCAAATGTAATACCCCTTCATAAAAAGGGCAGTAGAGAAGAATCTGGCAACTACAGGCCAGTTAGTTTAACTTCAGTAGTAGGGAAATTAATGGAAAGCCTCTTAAAAGAAAGAATTATGACTTACATAAAGACAAACAATTTAGAGGACCAAAATCAGCATGGTTTTACTTCAGGGAGATCATGTCAGACTAATCTAATTGACTTCTTTGATTATGTAACAAAAGTATTAGACAAGGGAGGAGCAGTTGATGTAGCATATCTAGATTTCAGCAAAGCATTTGACACCGTCCCACACAATAAACTTATTCACAAACTATATCTCCTTGGTCTAGATTCAAAAATTGTGAACTGGGTGGAATGCTGGCTTAAGGACAGAAAACAAAGTGTCTTAGTAAATGGAGTTCATTCAGCAGAGGGGGCTGTTACTAGTGGTGTTCCTCAGGGGTCAGTTCTGGGGCCTGTTTTGTTTAACATATTTATCTGCGATATCAGCAAAGGGCTACAGGGGAAAGTATGTCTCTTTGCAGATGATACAAAAATTTGCAACAGAGTGGATGTTCCAGGGGGGGTAGACAAAATGAGAAGTGATATACAACAATTGGAGGATTGGACAAATGACTGGGGTCTAAAGTTTAACACAGCAAAGTGTAAAATAATGCATTTAGGGAAGAAAAATCCAAATGTTAATTACAGACTCAATGACACTTTACTGACTGTTACAGACGAGGAACAGGACTTGGGAATTATTATTTCAGATGATTTAAAACTTAGTAAACAATGTAGTAATGCAGCGAGTAAGGCTAGCAGAATGCTTGGATGTATTGGTAGAGGTATTTGTAGCAGAAATAGTAAGGTTCTTATGCCACTTTATAGATCATTAGTTAGGCCTCATCTTGAGTATTGTGTGCAGTTCTGGAGACCATATCTCCAGAAGGATATTAACAAACTTGAATCTGTGCAAAGGAGGGCTACCAAAATGGTACATGGTCTAAAAAATAAAACTTACCAGGATAGGCTCAATGACCTAAATATGTATAGCTTAGAGGAGAGAAGGGAAAGAGGTGATATGATAGCAACTTTCAAGTACATTAAAGGGTTTAGTAAAACTGAGGCTGTGGGTATTTTACATAAAATGGAAAATTCAAGAACAAGGGGTCATGAGCTCAAGCTAAAGGGTAGTAGATTCAGAAGTAATTTGAGGAAGCACTTCTTTACAGAAAGAGTGATTGATTTATGGAATAAACTTCCTCAAGAGGTAGTAGCAACAAACACTGTGGGGGACTTTAAAAATGCATGGGACAAGCATAGGGCTATCCTACGAACTAGATAAGTTTATACTGTTAGGTAAGGTCGGGCAGACTTGCTGGGCCTATGGCTCTTATCTGCCGTCAATATCTATGTTTCTATGTTTCTATGTTAGGAATGTAAACAGACAACATCTCCACTAGAGGGTGGTTACGTTCTAGACGTAAAATCTGCCACCATAGTGACCCATGAGGATCTATGTCAGTAAAACCAAGCTGTATAGATGCCTAAGACAGTCAGCATTAAACATATGTTAATAATAACCAATTATATCATTCGTTATATATAGGAGCTATAAATTATCTCTTAGTATTGTGCACAATACACTGATCAGTAAATATATTTATGCAATCATACATTGATATTCTGACAAGGACAGAATAGACTATGGGGATGAAAAACAACTCCAGTTTCAGCGGGCACCACCAATATAGTAAGAGGTATCTGGTGTCATGAAAGTCAGTATCTGGATCTATGCTTAGCAGCCCCAAATAGAGTCTAACTGTGTTTTAACAGCTTTGATTAAAGAAAGACATTTTATCCATAATATACACTGATATTGCGGCAAGGCATAAAAGACTATGGGGGTGGAAAAACAACTCCAGTTTCAGCGGACACCACCAATATAATAAGAGGTATCAGGTGTCATGAAAACAAAGTGTCTGGATCTATGCTTAACAGCCCCAAAACGAGTCTTTGTGTCTTTTACAGCTTAGATTAAACAAATTACATATTGACAATATCAGGAAAGAGCAGCTGCACACAAGTGGTTGTTATTATGATGGAGTGTGTAAAGCACCAGCAGAGAGTGTTAAATGTATCCAAATAATTAGTGCCGTATTTCAGATTAATATTGCAAACACACTCGAGAGTCCAGAGATGAAAAGGCCTGGGATATCAAAGTTATAGAGTCAACTTTTTATACAACCGTCTGTGACAGCAAACAACTTTCTTGGTTCCGTTGTTAGGCAAAGTAAATCAGCATCTTAGGTAGATCAGCAAACCGGCATAATCAACGAGGACACCACAGCAGTCTGTCAAGCAAACACGTCCACCTCCACTCCGTACGTCACTGCCGATGCGCGTTTCACCCCCACATGACCGCAAAGATCACAGGGGTTTCCTCAGGGCAAAGCGGATACTGTGTTAAACAGCAGCCGTATTATATTACTCCTTCCCGCTGCTAATTGGAGGTTCCAGACCGAACCTGCAGCCAATCAGGATAGCTTAAGACGCCACTGCCCAAGTACATGTACAAAAGGAAAAGGTGAAATTATATCGTGAACATTTTGTAAATGGTCAGATTTAAAAAAACGTTAGTACATAAGATAAAAATACACTTCATACATAGTAAGCATGTATATAGCAAAAATTGCATTTTGAATTACTTTATGTATTTAACACTAATTTAAATATTTGTCAGAGCATATACTCAGATGTACATTGGTTCAAGTGTCTTGAGTAGTGTAAGGAAAATCTTTCTTTTATAGATATCATTTTAATGTACCTCTGATTCCTCATAGTCATAAAGAAAAGAATAAGTTTGTCACTTCCAGAGAAGCTTTTAGAGTGATTGGCGAATTGAGTAAAAGGGCACAGAGAAATTATTTGACTAGCTAGACAGACAAATTTTGGGCAATTCAATCTGCCACTTTTCCATGTTACTGTTTCAGGAAAGCAGCAAATTCAAATTTTTCATTGAGCCCATTCGGCGTTACTGTCTGTAACTTGTACATCCATTCGGTTTCCTTTTTAAGGAGGACATTATCAATGTCCCCCCCTCTACCGAAGAGTGAGCAAGATTCAATACCTGTTATCCTTAGGTCTGAGGGGTTGCAATGGTGGTATTTCATAAAGTGATATGCCACCCCGCTTTTTATGTCACCATCCTCCGCTGCCTTAATGTCGTCCCTGTGTTCAGAAACCCTGTCCTTCAACATTCGTCTTGTTTTTCCTACGTAGAAGGTCGGGCAACTGCAGGACAGTAGGTAGATTACATTTTCAGTTTTACAGTTAATAAACTGTTTTATAGGGTAGACAACGGAGGTTGTGGCAAAGGTTTTTGCGCGGACAACATATTTACATAAAACGCAATGTCCGCACTGAAAACACCCCTTCACTTTTCTATGTTCCTCTAACCAGTCATTCACATTTGGACTTTTTACGAAGTGACTTTTTACTAATTTGGAGCTCTCCTAGCAACAAGGGAAGGTTTATCTCCACCTATTTTCCTGATCATCTCATCCGCTTTTAAGAATTGCCATTTTTCATTTAGAATTGTGCGAATCCTTTCCCAGTGACAATTGTATTGGGTAACGAAACGCACTCTTCTATCTTCAGATTTGTGCTTGGTCCTATAGAGCAGGTTGTCCCTATCTTCTTTTCTGGCTCTATTCAGTGCATATCTTAGGTTTCGTTTCGATAGCCTCTGTTCTCAAACCTATTGAACATTTTGATCGTATGTACATCGAATTTCCTTAGGCTTGAGCAATTATGCCTTAGGGGATACCCCGAATTAATGATTTAGGGTGATGACTTGATGCCTCTAAAATATTATTTGTGGCAGTAGCCTTACGATAAATTTCAGTGGCCAAGTTATTCCCTTCTTTCTTGATTTTTACATCCAAGAATGTGAGTTAATTTGCGTTGAAGTCAAAAGTCAACAGAATATTGTAGGTGTTTTTATTAAGCACACCTACAAATTCTTTAAGGGAATCATCAGATCTTCAGTCCCCCTCCAAAGGAGGAAAACGTCGTCCACATAGCATAGCCAAATGAGGACATGTTCTTCAATCCAATTTTGTAATTAATTGAAGACTGTTTGAGTTTCCCATAGACCAAGATGGAGGCATACATATGATGGAGCACATGTTGCCCCCATCGCGGTACCTCTGATTTGTTTATAGAACTTGTTGTCGAAGGAAAACACGTTGTTGTTTAACACAAACTCTAAAAGAGTTAATACAAACTCAGTGTGTTTTTTGTAAGCTGGACCTCTACTTTCCAGAAAAAATCTGGCAGCTCCCAAACCCACATTATGTGGGATGGAAGAGTAGAGTCCTTCAACGTCCAAGGACACCAAGAGTGTATCTTGTTCCACCTCTAAGCCATCCAGTTTCCTAAGAAGGTCACTAGTATCTTTTACATAAGAGGTCAATGTCAACAAAAAAGGCTTTAGAAATTTATCTACGTAGTTCCCCAAGTTCTCTGTGATACTCCCAATACCTGAAATAATGGGCCGTCTGGGTGGTTCCCGCAGATTTTTATGTAATTTGGGGATGCAGTAGAAAACTGGAACCCTGGGGAACTTAGTATATAGATAGCTCCATTCTTTTTTGCTGATAGTGCCATTTTTTCTGGCATCATTTAGCAAATGTAAAAGGTTGGCTTGTATTGAGTGTATAGGGTTCTGAGGTAACAATTGATATTGTTCTTTGTTTCTCAGTTGTCTTTTGACTTCCTTCATGTAGCTAGACTCGTCCCTTTGTCTGCCTGCTTGATAATAATTGCTGATTTATTCATGAGGTCTGAAAAAGCCAGTCTCTCATCATATTTGAGGTTACTCTTGCTAATCCCATCAAAGGCTTGCTAATCCCATCAGAGGCTTCATCTAAAGGTTCATTAGAATCCAGTAGTTGCACTAGGTCGGAAACAGCCAAGATATCATCTTTATCAATGTTTCCTTCATTATATTCTGCAGCCGTAACACTGCCTTGTCTCCCTTTCATTATAGATGACAATACCACCTTACGGGCAAAGAGGTTAAGGTCCTTAATCACAGTGAATTTATCCAAAGGATTGGTTGGGCAGAAAGTCAAACCCTTTTTAATAAATTTACATGGGCATTATTGAGGGGAAAGGAGGACAAATTGACTATTTGTAATTCGTCACTATTGCTTAGAGGGGAATCAATTAAAAGTCCCCCCTGTAGTCCCATCTTGTTCTCATCCTCAACCCTACCCCTCTCCTCATGTTCCGCCCCCGTCTCTGGGGTCTGCCCCTTTCTCTGGACAGCTCCAGAGGAGTTGGGTCTAATTCTGTGCCTTTTCCTTCCTCCCCATTTCCTTTCTTTTTTACCTGTGCTCTTACTCCCTCGTTTTTTTATTTATTATCCCCTTCAGCATCAGAGCAATCAGTCCCTGAGTTGAAGGAATTTTTATTTAGATAATATGTGAAGACTTGGTTCTTTTTATAGTCATCTTGATCCCGACTTAGTTTCCTACATTTTCTCTGTTTGATTTCTTGTTGTAATTTAGAGACCAGCTCTTTTGTTTCATCATTTAATTTAGGGAATTTAGAGTCTCCCTCGAAGGTGTTAACCACCCTTAAGGCCTCATCTATCTCAATTTTAATTTTTTCCAATTTCCTAATATCCTTATTAACCATACGTTGCATGAGGTCTAAGGAGCCCTCAGAGAGTCTGTCATTCCAGTCCTCTAGGAAATTCTCCCCTTCCTCATCGTCATCCCTCATGTGCATACCAGGGTCCAGATGTAAACGTAATCCCCTGGGCACTATTTTTTGTTTTATATAGTTTTCTAGGCTGTATTTTTCAGCCCTCATTCTTATCTGTTTAGTCAAAAGATTTTTATATTTTTTAAAAGCACCATAGTTGTTAGATATTTCATCCCCATCTAGGTTAGTATTATGCTGAAGAGACTCACCTAATTCAGCTTCCCATTGTTCATCAGACACTACAAATGCCATATCCAGGACCTTTACTCAACTCGCCAATCTAATATAGTCAAATTCCAGTAAGGAATATACTAATAAGGAGCCTTCAAAATGTATGGAAAGATAAGAGAAATCAACACAGTAGTGATGTATCACCAAATTTTAACGATACATCAAGAGTACAGTTTCTACTCTAAATAAGTAGACAACGAAAATGTATAGAATTATAAAGATGCCGGTCTCACCTAATAGGAAAGTTCTATAGGTATCCACCAGTAGACTTAGGTTAATATACAATATAGATAGGGAAAGGTTAATAGGTTAATATACAATATAGATAATGAAAGGGAGAGGCTTCATCTAAAGGTTCATTAGAATCCAGTAGTTGCACTAGGTCGGAAACAGCCAAGATATCATCTTTATCAATGTTTCCTTCATTATATTCTGCAGCCGTAACACTGCCTTGTCTCCCTTTCATTATAGATGACAATACCACCTTACGGGCAAAGAGGTTAAGGTCCTTAATCACAGTGAATTTATCCAAAGGATTGGTTGGGCAGAAAGTCAAACCCTTTTTAATAAATTTACATGGGCATTATTGAGGGGAAAGGAGGACAAATTGACTATTTGTAATTCGTCACTATTGCTTAGAGGGGAATCAATTAAAAGTCCCCCCTGTAGTCCCATCTTGTTCTCATCCTCGACCCTACCCCTCTCCTCATGTTCCGCCCCCGTCTCTGGGGTCTGCCCCTTTCTCTGGACAGCTCCAGAGGAGTTGGGTCTAATTCTGTGCCTTTTCCTTCCTCCCCGTTTCCTTTCTTTTTTACCTGTGCTCTTACTCCCTCGTTTTTTGATTTATTATCCCCTTCAGCATCAGAGCAATCAGTCCCTGAGTTGAAGGAATTTTTATTTAGATAATATGTGAAGACTTGGTTCTTTTTATAGTCATCTTGATCCCGACTTAGTTTCCTACATTTTCTCTGTTTGATTTCTTGTTGTAATTTAGAGACCAGCTCTTTTGTTTCATCATTTAATTTAGGGAATTTAGAGTCTCCCTCGAAGGTGTTAACCACCCTTAAGGCCTCATCTATCTCAATTTTAATTTTTTCCAATTTCCTAATATCCTTATTAACCATACGTTGCATGAGGTCTAAGGAGCCCTCAGAGAGTCTGTCATTCCAGTCCTCTAGGAAATTCTCCCCTTCCTCATCGTCATCCCTCATGTGCATACCAGGGTCCAGATGTAAACGTAATCCCCTGGGCACTATTTTTTGTTTTATATAGTTTTCTAGGCTGTATTTTTCAGCCCTCATTCTTATCTGTTTAGTCAAAAGATTTTTATATTTTTTAAAAGCACCATAGTTGTTAGATATTTCATCCCCATCTAGGTTAGTATTATGCTGAAGAGACTCACCTAATTCAGCTTCCCATTGTTCATCAGACACTACAAATGCCATATCCAGGACCTTTACTCAACTCACCAATCTAATATAGTCAAATTCCAGTAAGGATAGATTACAGAGAAACACCCAAACAGATATCCAAAATTAACAATTATATACTAATAAGGAGCCTTCAAAATGTATGGAAAGATAAGAGAAATCAACACAGTAGTGATGTATCACCAAATTTTAACGATACATCAAGAGTACAGTTTCTACTCTAAATAAGTAGACAACGAAAATTTATAGAATTATAAAGATGCCGGTCTCACCTAATAGGAAAGTTCTATAGGTATCCACCAGTAGACTTAGGTTAATATACAATATAGATAGGGAAAGGGAGACCAGTCCAAACATTAAATTTAACACTCTACCTCAAGCTAGTAATAGTGCTCAGGTGATCAAAACCTTATATGAAGGAAACGGAAGTGCAGACCCTTAAACTAATTATATATTCACAGTATTAAGCTAGAATAAATAACAGCCAAAATTAGGTTGCTATTGGGAAAGACAAGGATTTCAGCACAACCTTTTTTAGATTGCTAAGCAAATACAAAACACCACAAATTGCGGTATGTATAGACTACTCAAATCATTCACACATTTCAAGGGCATATAGACAGTAAAAGGTACTAATAAACAAGACACATGAACCAAATGAAGTAGTGCAGAGAGGCGTAATGCTTGAAACAGACTTAGCTGTCAAATTTATTAGCATATTTAGATTGATGATTTTTTATGAGTATGTTAGGAATGTAAACAGACAACACCTCCACTAGAGGGTGGTTACATTCTAGACGTAAAATCTGCCACCATAGTGACCCATGAGGATCTATGTCAGTAAAACCAAGCTGTATAGATGCCTTAGACAGTCAGCATTAAACATATGTTAATAATAACCAATTATATCATTTGTTATATATAGGAGCTATAAATGAGCTCTTAGTATTGTGCACAATACACTGATCAGTAAATATATTTATGCAATCATACATTGATATTCTGACAAGGACAGAATAGACTAGAGTGTATGTACCCTTTTGTGCTTGAAGCAGTATTGCATGACCAAGAGAAAGAGAAAGATATGGAATGTGCAGCTGGGATTTCTAAACCTCATGAGAAAGCAGGATGTGTGGAGTGGGGTAAAGTGGCCAACGTGACATGTCTGGTGCCCGAGTGTGGTGTGTGAGCTGAGTGTGGTGAACAGGGGGCAGGAGAAGAGGCTTGACACCTGACAGGTATGTGTCAGTCTGTCTTTGAAACAGCATTACATATGCAAGTAGGGGTGAATGGCATGGCTGGTGTAGAGACCAGAGTACCCTCTGCCATGTTACAGAGGGTAGGGCAGGATGGGACCCTAGGTGTGTCTTTAAACCCACTCTACAGTAATAACATATGTGAAAAAGAGGAGGAGGGAGATGGGACTGCTCCAGTATCATCAAATCCTCCAAAGTCTCAGGAGTGAGGACTTTTATTCCCCCAGTCTATAACTCTCCCATAATTGTGTGTGCCCTGGATAGAGAATGTGTGGGCCCAGCAGATACAGTGACTAGTGAACCTGCTACAGCTACAGAGCATACAGGGATAGGTGCGAATAGTGAGCTATCTGGCCTAAGCTTTGCCAGAACTGCCCTTAGTCCCCTAGTGAGTTACCCTGAGGGGTTCTAGATCCCATCACAAGTGAAAGTGGGTGCAAGGAGAGTGTGATATCCACAATGGAAATTGTGTCAGCTGATGCTAACTGCTGGTATTATGAACGAGGAAACACCAAGGTTCAGGTTGACATAGGGGATCAGCATCTTTCCACCATCTTAAAGGGGGAGGTGTCATGATACACTCATGAGGGGTAGTTTATACTTGGAGTGGCTACCCAACAGAGGTGGTAGGTTTCAGTATTGCCAGGCTAATCTGAACTGCTCTTTTTTTGTGTGAGCCAATCTTTGATTGGTATGAGCTGTGAATAGGATGTTTGTAGTGAATAAATTAAAGCCAATCTTTGATTGGTGTGTATTAGATAATTCTAATGATTTATAAGATCGTTCTCTCAATTATATGTAAGTGTTTGTCACTCTAAACTTATACTATTATGTGGTAGTCCATATAAATGTATTGGGCTTAATATAATTAAATCCGGTATGTGCACTATATGTGAGTATTCAAAAAGGTATACTATTGATGGTATTCTAACCAATTTACCAGTAGAATAAAATGAAGATGAAAATCTAAGATATACTCTGATATTGCTTTAAATTGATTTTACTAGAAAAGTAGATATATTGCAAAGACTTATTATTAAACAATCATATTATTATAAAAACATATGTGGGTGTCCAAAGTGTATACAAAGAGAGAAGCGCTCTACCAGGAACGAACAACAGCTCAGTGGCTTGTTCTATGGCGACTTACCACCTGGAGGCAGCCTCTTTTAGACCAGTGTGCTTTTCACAGAAGAAAACTTTCCTGAAGTATATCAGTCTGATCCTGCCAAGTAAGGTCAGTCCAGCCCCGAAATACCAGGCAATTCTCCTCTGAACAAGGAACATGACAACCCCAGACGATCGTTTCGGCCTCCTATGGGCCTCGTCAGTGAGGTGCAGCCACATTCCTCTAAGCACACTGGGCAAGGAGTCCACGTCTGGTTTCCCCCATCACCCATAGGGAGACTTCCCAAGGGTCATAATAATTTGCATACAAAGAGAGAAGCGCTCTACCAGGAACGAACAACAGCTCAGTGGCTTGTTCTATGGCGACTTACCACCTGGAGGCAGCCTCTTTTAGACCAGTGTGCTTTTCACAGAAGAAAACTTTCCTGAAGTATATCAGTCTGATCCTGCCAAGTAAGGTCAGTCCAGCCCCGAAATACCAGGCAATTCTCCTCTGAACAAGGAACATGACAACCCCAGACGATCGTTTCGGCCTCCTATGGGCCTCGTCAGTGAGGTGCAGCCACATTCCTCTAAGCACACTGGGCAAGGAGTCCACGTCTGGTTTCCCCCATCACCCATAGGGAGACTTCCCAAGGGTCATAATAATTTGCATACAAAGAGAGAAGCGCTCTACCAGGAACGAACAACAGCTCAGTGGCTTGTTCTATGGCGACTTACCACCTGGAGGCAGCCTCTTTTAGACCAGTGTGCTTTTCACAGAAGAAAACTTTCCTGAAGTATATCAGTCTGATCCTGCCAAGTAAGGTCAGTCCAGCCCCGAAATACCAGGCAATTCTCCTCTGAACAAGGAACATGACAACCCCAGACGATCGTTTCGGCCTCCTATGGGCCTCGTCAGTGAGGTGCAGCCACATTCCTCTAAGCACACTGGGCAAGGAGTCCACGTCTGGTTTCCCCCATCACCCATAGGGAGACTTCCCAAGGGTCATAATAATTTGCATACAAAGAGAGAAGCGCTCTACCAGGAACGAACAACAGCTCAGTGGCTTGTTCTATGGCGACTTACCACCTGGAGGCAGCCTCTTTTAGACCAGTGTGCTTTTCACAGAAGAAAACTTTCCTGAAGTATATCAGTCTGATCCTGCCAAGTAAGGTCAGTCCAGCCCCGAAATACCAGGCAATTCTCCTCTGAACAAGGAACATGACAACCCCAGACGATCGTTTCGGCCTCCTATGGGCCTCGTCAGTGAGGTGCAGCCACATTCCTCTAAGCACACTGGGCAAGGAGTCCACGTCTGGTTTCCCCCATCACCCATAGGGAGACTTCCCAAGGGTCATAATAATTTGCATACAAAGAGAGAAGCGCTCTACCAGGAACGAACAACAGCTCAGTGGCTTGTTCTATGGCGACTTACCACCTGGAGGCAGCCTCTTTTAGACCAGTGTGCTTTTCACAGAAGAAAACTTTCCTGAAGTATATCAGTCTGATCCTGCCAAGTAAGGTCAGTCCAGCCCCGAAATACCAGGCAATTCTCCTCTGAACAAGGAACATGACAACCCCAGACGATCGTTTCGGCCTCCTATGGGCCTCGTCAGTGAGGTGCAGCCACATTCCTCTAAGCACACTGGGCAAGGAGTCCACGTCTGGTTTCCCCCATCACCCATAGGGAGACTTCCCAAGGGCCATAATAATTTGCATACAAAGAGAGAAGCGCTCTACCAGGAACGAACAACAGCTCAGTGGCTTGTTCTATGGCGACTTACCACCTGGAGGCAGCCTCTTTTAGACCAGTGTGCTTTTCACAGAAGAAAACTTTCCTGAAGTATATCAGTCTGATCCTGCCAAGTAAGGTCAGTCCAGCCCCGAAATACCAGGCAATTCTCCTCTGAACAAGGAACATGACAACCCCAGACGATCGTTTCGGCCTCCTATGGGCCTCGTCAGTGAGGTGCAGCCACATTCCTCTAAGCACACTGGGCAAGGAGTCCACGTCTGGTTTCCCCCATCACCCATAGGGAGACTTCCCAAGGGTCATAATAATTTGCATACAAAGAGAGAAGCGCTCTACCAGGAACGAACAACAGTTCAGTGGCTTGTTCTATGGCGACTTACCACCTGGAGGCAGCCTCTTTTAGACCAGTGTGCTTTTCACAGAAGAAAACTTTCCTGAAGTATATCAGTCTGATCCTGCCAAGTAAGGTCAGTCCAGCCCCGAAATACCAGGCAATTCTCCTCTGAACAAGGAACATGACAACCCCAGACGATCGTTTCGGCCTCCTATGGGCCTCGTCAGTGAGGTGCAGCCACATTCCTCTAAGCACACTGGGCAAGGAGTCCACGTCTGGTTTCCCCCATCACCCATAGGGAGACTTCCCAAGGGTCATAATAATTTGCATACAAAGAGAGAAGCGCTCTACCAGGAACGAACAACAGCTCAGTGGCTTGTTCTATGGCGACTTACCACCTGGAGGCAGCCTCTTTTAGACCAGTGTGCTTTTCACAGAAGAAAACTTTCCTGAAGTATATCAGTCTGATCCTGCCAAGTAAGGTCAGTCCAGCCCCGAAATACCAGGCAATTCTCCTCTGAACAAGGAACATGACAACCCCAGACGATCGTTTCGGCCTCCTATGGGCCTCGTCAGTGAGGTGCAGCCACATTCCTCTAAGCACACTGGGCAAGGAGTCCACGTCTGGTTTCCCCCATCACCCATAGGGAGACTTCCCAAGGGTCATAATAATTTGCATACAAAGAGAGAAGCGCTCTACCAGGAACGAACAACAGCTCAGTGGCTTGTTCTATGGCGACTTACCACCTGGAGGCAGCCTCTTTTAGACCAGTGTGCTTTTCACAGAAGAAAACTTTCCTGAAGTATATCAGTCTGATCCTGCCAAGTAAGGTCAGTCCAGCCCCGAAATACCAGGCAATTCTCCTCTGAACAAGGAACATGACAACCCCAGACGATCGTTTCGGCCTCCTATGGGCCTCGTCAGTGAGGTGCAGCCACATTCCTCTAAGCACACTGGGCAAGGAGTCCACGTCTGGTTTCCCCCATCACCCATAGGGAGACTTCCCAAGGGTCATAATAATTTGCATACAAAGAGAGAAGCGCTCTACCAGGAACGAACAACAGCTCAGTGGCTTGTTCTATGGCGACTTACCACCAAAGTGTACTGTTATCAAATCGTATACAATAAATGATTCAGTTTTAAAAACTCCTGTCTTGATAAAGGCGCATCTATAGCGCTGAAACGCGTAGATTTGACTATCCAGTGTGACCAGGAAACAGGCTCTAACAAAAGAACGAGGAATCCGTCCAAGAACCACTCCCCCCACGACCCGACTACCTGATTGGACCTCCGAGGACCATACGTAAATCTTGCACACGCCAGGGAAAGAAGGGACTGCCGGGAAGCCTAAACGGCGAGACGCCGAAGAGGAAAGTGATTCACAACCCGTTGCAGAAACCTGTGAGGTAACCTTATAAATACCTGCACAACTTGAGAGGAGGTAAGGGATATCAGTAGTACGGCAAGGGGGAGCACCGCTTCACTCCGCTTTACTTACATTGCTCAGATTGTGAGCCTTTTAAACAGCGACTTCACATGATTTTAACACTGCTCAGCCATATTGAGCATTTTTAACAGGGATAATCACCCTTGGATAAAATACAAATAGTTGTGGCCACAACTTATATTTCACACTTCACTTACAGAATCGTCATTAGACGACCAACGTGTATATACAACCCATCAAAGGTTTTGACCAGGAACGTTAACTTTTAATACTATTAGCAATTGCTACTTTTCGAAACTACCAGTAACATCATTGCCTATGTACCCACAGGCAGTCTTGTTTTGATGTGTATTTCATCTGCTTTTTTATGTTTTTTAGGAAACGTCTCGGTATTGACACAACTGTTTTAACCTGTGCACTAAGGTTATAGAATCTTACATGCTATAAATCTTTTGCGACTATATATACAATATAATTGCTACTATACAATATTATTGCTACTTTACCTGCTACACTTGATGCCTTTTAGGGGGTAATGTGTTAATTGCTGACATTTATGAATGATTTGGCGATTACAAGGAAAACTGTCATTTGGAGTTTTTAAAACTGAATCATTTATTGTATACGATTTGATAACAGTACACTTTGGACACCCAAATATGTTTTTATAATAATATGTTTGTTTAATAATAAGTCTTTGCAATATATCTACTTTTCTAGTAAAATCAATTTAAAGCAATATCAGAGTATATCGTATATTTTCATCTTCATTTTTTTCTACTGGTAAATTGGTTAGAATACCATCAATAGTATACCTTTTTGAATACTCACATATAGTGCACATACCGGATTTAATTATATTAAGCCCAATACATTTATATGGACTACCACATAATAGTATAAGTTTAGAGTGACAAACACTTACATATAATTGAGAGAACGATCTTATAAATCATTAGAATTATCTAATACACACCAATCAAAGATTGGCTTTAATTTATTCACTACAAACATCCTATTCACAGCTCATACCAATCAAAGATTGGCTCACACTTTTACCCATCTAAACAAAATCCAACTCACAGCTCACACCTGAGCGCTCCCCTCCCCTCACTTGGTTTGTTTCTTCACTATATCTGATTTTGGGAGAGATCAGATCTAGGGGTAGCATCGCTGAGTTAGATACAGTATCACCATACACCTTTTGCAGTAATCTGCTCTTTCTTTGTGTAACATCTGTGTTCAGGAATGCTGTGGTCTCAAGACCCCCCTCCTCCGCCCTACTCTTCTGGTGGATGGTACTTCATGATACTGTGAGTTAAGGCTGGCTATGAATGTTTGACTGATCGTAAATAATAACAAGGGCCTTGACAAGACAAAGAAGAAACTAGGTTAGAACTTAATATTACAGAGAAAGCAGTCAGAACCAGCCTGGGACACAATCAGCTAACAACTAAAGGAGTTCTCCACACCTCTCAAGGAACTTGGTAATAAACTTAGATATTGTGAATATTTTTTTGTCCAATTTTATTTTAAAGAATTGTAATTTTTCATATATGTTATTTTGAATGTTTTTATAATTTGGCACTGTGTAACCTGTATCTGTATTTTTCTTAGTCAACATATAGAAAATCTAATTCTGTCTTTGGGCTCTAATATCTGAATTCAAACTCTGAAGAGACAAGGTTAAAGGCACGTTACCTAATTGTTAATTTTGTGTGATTTTTTGGGGTTTTCAAGACACCCCTTTTTTGAAAGTTCTTGGTGGTGGCAGGGATTTTGTTAAGCTGGGTTGGTGTAGGCAGGATTTGGGGGTTAATTTGGTGTCCCTTTAAATCCTTTGTAGAGTTAACGGTAAGGGAACCATGAGCTGTGTGCTATTAACCCCTTCCTGCCCACACCCTCCCCATTTTGACAAGTGACTGGAAAGCTTAATCGTCACAATGGCACTGCAGAATGGCTAAGCATACAGAGTAGCACAGAGGAAACATGTGACATGATCTACAGTGCCTTAAAATAATGCATGCTACTATGGGGCTAGTTTACGAGTGGAGTAATTTTTATAGCTCCCACTAGTGTGCTAACTGCTCTCGACTTTATTTTTTTGCGCACTTCGGATACCTGGCATATACACTCACCGGGCACTTTATTAGGTATACCTGTTCGATTGCTTGGTAACACAAATTGCTAATCAGCCAATCACATGGCAGAAACTCAATGCATTTAAGCATCTAGACATGGCGAAGACGACTTGCTGAAGTTCAAACCGAGCATCAGAATGGGGAAGAAGGGGGATTTAAGTGACTTTAAATATGGCATGGTTGATGGTGCCAGATGGGCTGGTCTGAGTATTTAAAAAACTGCTGATCTACTGGGATTTTCACACACAACTATCTCTTGGGTTTACAGAGAATGGTCCAAAAAAGAAATCTCTAGTGAGCGCAGTTGTGTGGATGAAAATGCCTTGTTGATGTCAGAGGAGAATGGGCAGACTGGTTCAAGATGATAGAAAGGCAACAGTAACTCAGTTACAACTCGTTACAACCAAGGTATGCAGAATACCATGCACAACACTTCGAACCTAAAAGCAGATGGGCTACAGCAGCAGAAGACCACACCGGGTACCACTCCTCTCAGCTAAGAACAGGACACTGAGGCTACAATTCGCACAGGCTCACCAAAATTGGACAATAGAAGATTAGAGAAAATGTTGTCTGGCCTGATAAATCTCGATTTCAACTGCATCATTCAGATGGTAGGTTCAGAATTTAGATAAACAACATGAAAGCATGGATCCATCCTGCCTTGTATCAACAGTTCAGGCTGGTTGTGGTGGTGTAATGGTGTGGAGGATATTTTATTGGTACACTTTGGGCCCCTTAGTACCCATTGAGCATCGTTTAAATGCCACAGCCTACCTCAGTATTGTTGCTGACCATGTCCATCCCTTTATGACTACAGTGTACCCATCTTCTAATGGCTACATCCAGCAGGATAATGCACCATGTCACAAAGTTCAAATCATCTCAAAACTGTTTTTTTGAACATGACAACGAGTTCACTGTACTCCAATGGCCTCCACAGTCAACAGATCTGAATTCAATAGAACACCTTTGGGATGTGGTGGATTGGGAGATTTGAATCATAGATGTGCATCCGACAAATCTGCAGCAACTGCGTGATGCTATCATGTCACTATGGACCAAAATGTCTGAAGAATTCTCCCATATAGATTTCAATGAAACACAAGAAGTGGAAAAAAAACCCAACAAGTAACGCATGCATTCTCTCAAGTGTGCTTAATTGACATGAAATATTAATATTTATCATAACATTGTTCTTCATATAGCAGAATATGTTCTATTTATTCTTAAATATATATTTCTATATGTATCTATACCTTACCACTTTATTAAATACAAATATTGCATACATTTTACATGATTTCAGCTACTTAACTGCGAAGGGCTTCACTGTACTTATTTCTCTCTCTCTCTGTCTCTTAAGGGCTAAACCCCCCCATTGGACATTTTTATCTAATAGAACTCCCTACCCCCCAAACCTGGAAAAATACACACAGACACGAATGTTGGGTTAAGACCGGTCATGGTCACTTTTATTTAATAATTTAACTTTATTAACTATAGACTTCGCAGAAGTCTATCATCACCAAGTGGCGGAATAACGAGCAACTGCTAACCCCAAACACCAAGAGGACAAGGCTGGAGAGGAATATTGGTTAAGCGTGCCTTTGCTAGGCCACGCCCATGCGGAGCAGCTTACACCCTTAGATGAAGCCTTGACCTCCAGCTGCAAGTGGATAATTTTAACCTAACCTGAGCTACAGGGAAATTGCCTAGAAAGTCTTCCAGCAAACTAGAATGACTAGGGGATGGGAAATTTGAGCTGAGGTCTTACCAGAGAGAGTTCAACTAAACAGACTCCAGCCTCAGGAACTAGAGCTTACACATTTTTCTTTGCTGCCATTACCACAATCTTGCAAAATTACATCAAAAAAGGGAAGGGAGGGGAAAAACCGCTTGAACAATCTGGAACAAGAGGATGAAGACAGGCCTGCACCTGCTTAAGTAGTGAGTACAAAGATCCTCCCCTTACCTTGCAACAATGTTGCAAGGGACACATACACACTGCTAGATCCCATGTTAGGCAGGGGGTAAGGCCCTTAAAACGTTCCCTGCTGACAAGCAGCCCTACACTATCATAAGGGCTAAACCCCCATTGGACATTTTTATCTAATAGAACTCCCTACCCCCCCCAAACCTGGAAAAATACACAGACACGAAAGTTGGGTTAACACCGGTCATGGTCACTTTTATTTAATAATTTAACTTTATTAACTATAGACTTCGCAGAAGTCTATCATCACCAAGTGGCGGCATAACGAGCAACTGCTAACCCCAAACACCAAGAGGACAAGGCTGGAGAGGAATATTGGTTAAGCGTGCCTTTGCTAGGCCACGCCCATGCGGAGCAGCAAAACGCCCTAGAGGAGCACGGTCAGCAGGCCAGCGGGGTGGAGCACCCCATGGTCGGCACCTAGGGACATATGCTTCACCCATTAGCTCGACCGTCCCCCCTTTCGGGCTTACGCCCTTAGGTGAAGCCTTGACCTCCCGCCACAAGAGACTACCTTACAAATTAAGGAAGTTCTTGCCGCCACAACCCTTACATTTGAGTAAACAAAGCCCTCCTTATGTCAGCTAGGAAAATTCCTAATCCCTCATCAGACAAGTGAACCCCGTCTGGCCTGTACAAATGCTGTTTATCAGCTGACAGGGCCTCGTGCTCCACTACAAATCCCCCAGTGGCCATGACCACTCTACCCAACTCCCTGTTCACCTTCTTACGCACCCTATACGCTGCTCTAGGTGGGAAGTCACGCCATTGAAGACGGGCCACTATGTTAGACCACCCAATTCTAACTCCCTGAAAAGTTGTCACTAACCACCGAATATCCGACTTCATGGCAGATATGAGATCTAAAGCCGGGGCGGAGCCTAAATCATTACCCCCCAAATGTAGCACAACTATCTGTGGGACACCCCATCTGCGTCGGGCCTCTTGAAGCAATTGGGGCAAATCAGACCAACGCAAACCCCTGCATCCAAGCCATCTCAGGGATGCCCAGGAAAGCGGGAATCCTAATTGCTGTCCTTCTGGGAGGGATAGGGCTCCGATGGCGGCCCAATGAATAAAAGAGTGCCCAACTATCCAGACCCTAACAGGACGATTGGCGACACCTAGAATAGATAAAGACAATTATCACATTGAACCCGGGTGGGAACCATACTTTACCAATCAGAACAGGGGGAGGAGGGGAAGAAGGGGGTATGTGTCAGGAAAAATTCAACCATTCAACTACCTACCGATGGGCGGATGTACACTTTGTAACGCTGCGATTTCCAGCTCCCCAACCTCTTTATTGCTTCCACAGGCCACCCTAACGCAGCTGCACTAGCGGCAGCTCCAATCCTAAACGAATGTGGAGCAATCTTTGCCATTTCCAACCCTGCCAAAGCGGCTGCTTTAGACAGAACTCGCTGGAATTGATATCTAGATAAATTAGACCCATCCTCATGTACCAAGAACTGGGCCCCTCCCGCTGGCCTAACCTCCATAAAAGACTTCATTGGGCCGCCACAACCCTTAAATTTGAGTAAACAAAGCCCTCCTTATGTCAGCTAGGAAAATTCCTAATCCCTCGTCAGACAAGTGAACCCCATCCGGCCTGTACAAATGCCATTTATCGGCTGACAGGGCCTTGTGCATCACTACAAACCCCCCAGTGGCCATGACCGCTCTACCCAACTCCCTGTTCACCTTCTTACGCACCCTATACGCTGCTCTAGGTGGGAAGTCACGCCATTGAAGACGGGCCACTATGTTAGACCACCCAATTCTAACTCCCTGAAAAGTTGTCGCTAACCACCGAATATCCGACTTCATGGCAGATATGAGATCTAAAGCCGGGGCGGAGCCTAAATCATTACCCCCCAAATGTAGCACAACTATCTGTGGGACACCCCATCTGCGTCAGGCCTCTTGAAGCAATTGGGGCAAATCAGACCAACGCAAACCCCTGTGTCCAAACCATCTCAGGGATGCCCGGGAAAGCGGGAATCCTAATTGCTGTCCTTCTGGGAGGAATAGGGCTCCGATAGCGGCCCAATGAATAAAAGAGTGCCCAACTATCCAGACCTTAACAGGACGATTGGCGACACCTAGGATAGATAAAGATAATTATCACATTGAACCCGGGTGGGAACCATACTTTGCCAATTGGAACAGGGGGAGGAGGGGAAGAGGGGGGGGGGGTGTCTGGAAAAATTCAACCATTCAACTACCTACCGATGGGCGGATGTACACTTTGTAATGCTGCTATTTCCAGTGCCCCAACCTCTTTATTGCTTCCACAGGCCACCCTAACGCAGCTGCACTAGTGGTGGCTCCAATCCTAAATGAATGTGGAGCAATCTTTGCTGTATCCAACCCTGCCAAAGCGGCTGCTTTAGACAGAACTCGCTGGAATTGATATCTAGATAAATTAGACCCATCCTCATGTACCAAGAACTGGGCCCTCCCGCCTAACCTCCATAAAAGACTTTGCAAGCGCCACCGGACAAACCCCCCCCCCGACACTTGGGCCGGAAGGGATAGCCATGCCCCCCGTGCTTCCTGGTCCGCATTTGACCGAGGCACAAAAAGCAAAAGAGCCTCATCCGTGACTCTTACCTGTTTCACTTGAATCCCTTTACCCTGTGCCCGCTTAGAAGGGGCCACCAGCTCGCCTACCCTCAATGCTCCGAAAAAGGCCAACGCAAATGCTAGTCTGAAAAGCCTGATCTCAAAATCGCAAGAGCATACCTGATCAAGGCACCCGATGAGGCCCTGCAAGCGCTGGGCTGTAATGGGTTCCCTCACGTCCCTCTGACATGGTTCCAGCCTGCCCCAACCTTTCACCACCTGACGCACCAAGAACGACCCAGAAAAATCCGGGACCCATACATCTTATTAAAGAACGTCAGAGCTGACAGTCTCCCATGCACTCCACCTTTTTTAACTCCCATATTCCACAAACTCAACAACCACTCCAACAACAACTCCTGGGAACTATTAACAAGTGCGACTGACCTGTCGTGACAGAAAACAAGCCACTCCTCCCAATGATGCGAGTAAGATGTCCAAGTTGACGGGGCTAAAGATGCCCGCACTAGGTGCAAAACTACATCCCATTTTCTGCTATCTGCCAAAGAAAAGGGGGACACGGGCGACCTTTAACTGCTAAATGTTTGGTAGGTTTAGACTGTCTAGCTGGTGGGGAATCTAGCACACCTGAAGTAAACTTTATCCCAAAGTTTAAAGAGTTATAGTTAGTTGTAGTAGGTGGCGCAAAACAAGTTGCTATTCCCAATGTGTCTTACTGTAAATATGTGTGATAATATGTGGGCTCAATATATGTTAATGTTTTGATGAGTCCTAATTTTATATTCTCTTTTGGAAAAAATGGATGTCGAAACTATTTAAGAAATAAATATGATCCTTTATTTGATTATGGTAAATTTACCCAATAGTAGTGATGCTAAAAGTACAGTTAAACAAAAATTATTACAATTCCTTCAAAGTTTAAAAAATGACACCGGTGTCTCTATGTATAAAAATGTACATAATATATAAAAAATAAATTAAAATAATAACGTTGAAATCTTATAATTTATACAGTTTTGGGTTTATCACAAGTTGTAATTTCTAACAGAATGTTTGTAGATACAATTTTATAGTGGATAAAACAATAGTTGCTGTATAGTTCATATAGGATACTTTGTTTCAAGTTCAGCTATGCAACTATATATCAAATGTAGAGGTATGTTGGTGCGATTTTTATCACACTATAATATAAGTATACAAATTAGTACCTTGAAGTGTATGTGTTTGATATCACTTTTGTGAGATAATTGCGGTTAAATAAACGCCGCTATTCCAGTGTTTTGATTAAGTTTCAAGATCAAGCTGGTGGCAGTTCTATATGAGCTGCTGGCAGTTAAATAAATGCCGCTTTGGTTTCCTCTTATTAGGTGGGCTTATCTGTTTGCTGCGAGAAAATTCACTTTTATATAAGTGTTTGGGTAGTTGTCGTGGCCGCTCAGTTACCTTATCCTTTGTCGGTCAGTGACCGATCGCGCTCTTATAAAATTGTATCTACAAACATTCTATTAGAAATTACAACTTGTGATAAACCCAAAACTGTATAAATTATAAGATTTCAACGTTATTATTTTAATTTAATTTATTTTTTATATATTATGTACATTTTTATACATAGAGACACCGGTGTCATTTTTTAAACTTTGAAGGAATTGTAATAATTTTTGTTTAACTGTACTTTTAGCATCACTACTATTGAGTAAATTTACCATAATCAAATAAAGGATCATATTTATTTCTTAAATAGTTTCGACATCCATTTTTTCCAAAAGAGAATATAAAATTAGGACTCATCAAAACATTACAAGAAAGAAAAAGTTTTTTGTTAGTGGTGTTTATCAGCTCTATGCGTTATTTCAAGAATTGCTGGATCTGGCTACTAGGACCAAAGCTTGCAAGCACTATTCCGATAAAGTCCTAAGTAGCTCTATTTTAGATCAAAGCAGCCTTTGCTAAAGTGTAAATAAATTCCGGGAAAGACATATAATCCCTCTGACTTGTAACTGAAAAGTCAATTGAACACTTAGCACAGCATAACAGCAACCATTCGCATTTGACAAACTTCAGCAGGTATGCACTCACCACTTCGGTCCTCTTGCGTAAATCAGCTGGTCTGGTGTGGCCGATATCCCTGTTCCTCTGTCTCACGATCGCAGCGTCTGTGCATAGGCGGTAGTCCGTTTCCTCATGCACGCTGCTGGTGGCGTACCACGTGGCGGGGGATCGGCCAATCCTGTAGCAGACCAGGTCTATCCTTGATGACAATGCAAGTGGGCGTATCAATCACGCCAAAACGGTGAGCATATGTGGGGCTTCTTAGCAGAGAAGAAAGGAAATACACCAACCATACGTCGAATCCGGTAATCAATGTGCAAAACACAATGCTGGTGAAACGATCATCCAAATGTTAGAAGTCCCAGGTCTGTTGGTGGGAGTGCATACCGCATAAAGAGCATGAGAATGAGGCAAATTAGGAGAAATAGTCCAAATAAGGCAAATAGTGTACTTCGTAAATATAGGAGTGGAATCCCCACATTCCACTATAAATGTAAAAAAATAGTTCCAAGTTGAAGCAGCAGGTAAAAAAATAACATATCCTTTATTCCTTTAAAAACATGTGCAAAGGACATATAACAGCATGGATAGGGTTCAAGCAAGTAAACTCTGACCGGTTTCGGTCATATTGACCGTAATCATAGAATCATTCTATGATTACGGTCAATATGACCGAAACCGGTCAGAGTTTACTTGCTTGAACCCTATCCATGCTGTTGTATGTCCTTTGCACATGTTTTTAAAGGAATAAAGGATATGTTATTTTTTTACCTGCTGCTTCAACTTGGAACTATTTTTTTTCATCAAAACATTAACATATATTGAGCCCACATATTATCACACATATTTACAGTAAGACCTTTAACTGCTGCCTCCGGCACCAATCTCCTAAACTGCCCCCACTGAAATCTGGATAACGCATCCTCCACCTTGTTCTCAACCCCAGGCACGTGCCGTGCTTGAAAATTAATATTCAGCACCAAACATTTAAGCACCAGATAGCGCAGGTATCGCACCACAAGGCGGGACGAAGCAGACAATCTATTAATGGCAAAGACAACGCTCATATTGTCTGACCAGAAAATTATAGAGCGGTCCTTTAACCTCTCACCCTATAATTCCACAGCCATTACAATTGGAAACAATTCCAATAACGTCAGGTTTCTTGTCAGCCCCAAAGCCGGCCAGCTACAAGGCCATGGCTCCACACTCCACTCTCCACTCTCCATTCAGAAACGCCCCATAACCAAACGCGCCAGCTGCATCAGTGTATAGGTGAATTGCCCGACTAGACACCGGGCCTTCCCTCCACAATCACACCCCATTAAATTCCCTCAGGAAGTGGTGCCAAATGCCCAAATCTTCTCTCATATCTGAAGTGATCCTGATCGACCTACCCTTCTTCTCGCCGCCTTTCAATGGCTCTTCCAGGCGGCGATTAAATATCCGTCCCATGGGAATCACCCTGCCCGCAAAGTTCAGAAGCCCGAGCAGGGACTATGAGCCCCGCCATGGAATAGAGCGAGCTGCAGCAGCCATCGAAACCGCTTCCAGCATGCATCGCACCTCAGGCAAGCGGCAGAGCTGAGCACTAGAATCAATCTCAATGCCCAAAAAGGTGAGCCTCTTGCAGGGTCCTTGGGTTTTATCCTCCACCAAAGGAACCCCAAATTTACTCATCAGCTCCCTCATTATCCCCATCGCCCGAACGCATTCCTCTGACCTTGGATCACCGACAAGCAAAAAATCATCAAGGTAGTGCGCAATGGAGCCCCCGTCCGTCGCCGTCTCAACTGCCCAATGCAAAAAGGTACTAAACATCTCGAAGTAGGCACAAGAGACAGAGCAGCCCATCGGCAAACACCTATCGACGTAATACTTGCCCTCAAATTTGATGCCCATCAGCCTAAACGAAGAAGGGTGAATGGGAAGCAAGCGAAAAGCAGATTCAATTTCTAGCTTTGCCATCAAACACCTGTATCCCGCTGCCCTCACCAAGCCTAGTGCCTCATCAAAAGACTGATAGTGAACTGAACTGACTGCCGGATCAATCGCGTCATTCACCGACTGCCCTTTGGGATATGATAGGTGTTGGATGAGGCAAAATTTACCTGGTTCCTTCTTCGGCACCACCCCCAAAGGGGATACTACCAGGTCAGGAAGAGGCAACTTGGAAAATGGCCCCGCAATGTGCCCCAATGTCACCTCTTTTCCCAATTTATCACGGACCACTGAAGGATAGTCACTAGTGGACTTCAGATTGCCATGCTGTGGAGACCCCCGAACCACTGACGACACTGGGATGATAAACCCGTCCCTAATTCCCGTGAACAACGTTGCTGCTGCCTCCCTGTCCGGGTAAGCATCCAGCCACAGCTTAATTGCAGCCAGCTTCAGGGGTGTTGGGCCCCTTGTTTGCAGGAGGCCCTCTGCCAAGCCCCTTGGACCCTCCTGTGTCCCTTTTCCTGGAACAGTCGACCCCTGGGTGAAGTCCACTGCAGTACAGACAGACAAGTCATTAAACTTCCAGCACTCCCTCCCTTTACGCCGAACACCCTGCAAGGTCCGCCCAACGGCAAGGCGCGGAGCCTCTGGCTGGGCCAGAGGATGCTCAGGACCCAACCTCGCCCAAAGGTGCATGTCCATAGCCCCCTATATCAACACGGGGTTACCGGACAGCTTGCGCTGGAACTCCATATCGTAGCTATGCCACAAACCTTCCCCGTACCTGGCATGGACATAATCTATCGTGTCCATGTATTTAATAATGTCTATGGCCCTATCAGGGTGCTGCTCAATATAACAAGAGGCTAAGACCCTAAAACAGCGCAGCCATTCGAGGTAACTGTCCGGGCGCTTAACATTCTTGGGCCCCGTCCCATCCTCGCAGCGCTCTTTATCCCTATGAGCCTCCAGGGATAGTTCAAATACGTTAACGTATCTGGTATCCCTGATCTTCGCAACCACTTTGGGCTTCAAGTGCGCGTGAAGTGACTGCACAAAGCACGGATAGGAGTCTCCCCGCATGGCAACCCTCCTCAGGGAGACACCTGTACCCCCACTCAGAGGGGTTCCATACGGCACAATGTGCCCTGGCGCGCTGACGCTACCACCACCCTGACCATACCCGATTGGGGTGGGGCCACCCCCCAGCGGGATAAGGGATGCTGCCCCTAGGGATGATTCCCCTGAAGGTGCAGCTTGCAGGGACAACCCCTTCACCAAAGTACCCTGATGTGATGTTAGCGCCCTAAGCATATGGTACATCCTTCTCTGCCCTTTAGAATTTAACCCTAATGTACGCCCGCTATCTGAATCAGAGTCACTGCTAAACCCTGTCTCCTCCCACTGAGCAAAAGATCCCATCTCACCTTGCCTTCCAAAGTTGGGCCCGCTGGCCGATGACACCGGCTCCTGGAAGCTGCCACTCCTATAAGGAACTGCCTCAGACGCTGCACCCGAAGTTGAGGGTCCTGCAGGGGTCACCATGCTCCTGGAACCAACAGCCCGCACCTGAGGAGGAGACAAAAAAGAGATGGGAGTACCCAGGCCTGCAGCATGGGGGCCTACACCATGTACATCACTCCCTGCTGCTGTAACATCCGCACCCCCCATGCATTCTCTCCTGCCCGCCAGGCCTGCTGGGGTAGAAAAAGCTATTAAATTTTCCCCCAACTGCACTATCCAATTCTCACCAAGCAGACCTATGGTACCTTCTGCCCCCTCTAACTGTTGCACTCTCATAGCCTGCGCCTGTTTCATTGCTCTCCCCCTTAATGTCGCTGCTGCCCCTTTAACCACCTTTGCTGTTCGATGCACCGCACCCCTAGGAGCCCCCTACCCCCGCCGCTGGCTCTGGGGACCCTACCCGCTGGTAACGGAGAAGCCCTTCTCTTTTGCCGCTGCGCAGCTCCGCTCTCTGCGATGACGCCGGAAGTGACGTCATCGCTGCACATCCGGAGGACCACCGAACCGGAAGTGAAGGGCCCGGGTGTCATGCTGCCGAGGCCCGCACTTCCGGTTGGGCCTAGAAACGCCGAGGGGGACGCCTGCAGACCCACAGGAGCTGGAGAGGGAGACCCGGACACCCCCCCGGAGGTCATCGCCGACGCGATGACCTGAACTAAGGACATCACCGCCGACAAGGCCTCAGCCGACAGGCCTGTCGACGCCATAGAGGCCTGAATTGCAGCCCCCACCCCCGGACCACTTAAGCCTTGCCCAAATGGGATTGAGGGAGAGGAGGGAACCCCACTACTTGTTGGGAAAACAGAGGAGGGGTGCTAGAGAGAGCAGGGGAGGACTCTGGACCTAGCCCATGACATGCAGGGCCCGGACTCACCTCCCCAGGGTGCCAGCAATAGGCACGATGGGAGAAGGCTCAGCTGCCCCAGAAGGGGTGTGAGGGGAAGTAGGGGAAGGGGGGCCGGGTAATGACTCTTGCACAATACTTAACCATTTTTCTGCAGGTGAAACACGATGACTAGGAGTCCCTGAAGGAGCCCTGAACCGGCTGGGCACTGCTGCAGATCTTCTAGAACGCTCCATTCTGACAGTAACTGCAGAAAAACCGCTTGAACAATCTGGAACAAAGAGGATGAAGACAGGCCTGCACCTGCTTAAGTAGTGAGTACAAAGATCCTCCCCTTACCTTGCAACAATGTTGCAAGGGACACATACACACTGCTAGATCCCATGTCAGGCAGGGGGTAAGGCCCTTAAAATGTTCCCTGCTGACAAGCAGCCCTACACTATCATTCTCTCTCTCTCTCTCTCTCTCTCTCTCTCTCTCTCTCTCTCTCTCTCTCTCTCTCTCTCTCTCTCTCTCTCTCTCTCTCTCTCTCTCTCTATATATATATATATATATATATATATATATATATATATATATATATATATATATGTATCTATGTGTTTATGTGTATATATATCTGTAAATACATATATACACATATATAAATACATATGTACACACATATAAACATATTTAGATTACTTATAGCAGAGTCAGAGTAAAGCAGTTTGTTTTTAATCAGTGAACAATAGGCAGACTGATAGTTTATGCTACTTTTTAATTTTTAATTCAGTAAAAGTTTCATTTTATTTAGTGTTTCAGGGCTATATACATTCTATTTGTGTCCATATGAATTTTCTAGGTGTGGCTGACGGGAGGAAGTCAGTGGCACCACTGGGGTTCTAAACCAGGAAGCCAGGCCTAATTTTAAGTAGGTTGGGTTTGTTGAGCCCTGTTAAATACACTTCCCCTTACTGTGATTGCTTTTGGATATTTACCAGCATAGTCTAATTTCTGTGAAATTGACAACTCTTCTTTTTAGACTTTTGTCATTTTCATACGAATATCGAAAAAAATATTTTTATATTTGTCCAAAAATGAAAAACTAGCTGTCCCTTTAAACAGCAGTTCCTATGTTTGGGCCTTTTTTAGCTGTGTATCCCATGTCCAATTACAGGGCCTAAGAAGAGGTGGTGTTTTTTTAAATGTTAATGTTTATGATTTCAACCAGCATTTCCTACTTTTACAACTTCTTCGGCACATAAAAGAAAGTTTATTAATTTTTATAAAAAAATGTCAAGGTGGGATCAACCAGGTAGCACCTAGAGTAATATATAGTAGCATAAATGCCATATTCTTCAGTATATCTGTTGTGTGGATCCTTCTTTAAACATGTCTTCAATTTTATTCTTTGGTACAGATGATGGGTGGATCCTTCTATAAACATGTCATATATTTTTTGTTATAAATGGGTGGGTAAACATCTTCACTGTTCAATGTTCAGCCAATTAGCTAGGCAGGCTACTAGCCAGCAGATCTTTAGGTGGGTACAAATGGCAATGAGTAGACTTGGAAACAAATTACCATTGAACAATGCCAATGCATGCCAGTTCACTTTTAATATTTGGAACCAAAAACAGCTTATCCGTTTATGAGTGGTATGATAAAGTTGCCATCTTCCAGGATCAACCAGGTAGCACCTGATTTAGTTTTATTATTATACATCCTTCACATTATTTATTTTGTGTACATAAAGTAAATACATTTTCCACCATGAGTTCAACATAGCATACACTACAAATAGTTGCCAATTGTTAACCAGGTAGAACTGGGACAGAAGGGAAAGGCCACTGTTTGGTTGTTGTAATCAGACACCAATAGCCCACTTGCCAATGCCAGGACCTTGAAAAGTCCTGTATTGTTATGTTTCGTCACAATCTCATAGACATTTGCATGGAAGTGAGATACAGGTAGAATGCAGTAGGCTGTAAATCCTGTTCTTCTGCTGCCTTGGGTGGCCAGCCTCCCTGAGTGCCCACTATGCCGCCAATGTGTCTTGGCTTCTGTGCTGCTTCCCTGACTAATCAGTACATTTGTACATTTACTCTATGTATTAGCAAACAATGTACCACAGATCCTTTGCTGCCTTGAGTGGCTGGCCTGCCTGCCTGTCTCCTCTTCTGCCAATTGAAATATACACTCTTACACCAAACAATCGTCGGTTGCATACTGATAAGAAAACAAAAAGATTTAGAGCAGTAGAGTTAACTAATAAAAACAAAGTCACAGAGAGGAGAGTGTATAACACTGTGGGCAGTGGACTGAACATGGCGCAGAGTGCAGAGTGTATCTATGGGCAAACTAGGTAGGTATCCAGGACAGAACTACAGCAGCCCATGCACATTGGCATTACAGGTTGGTCACCCAGGAAATTGTGCTGAGGAGTTTGAAGTTTATGTAGTAGAAAGCGTGATTGTGGTTAGTTGTAGATAGCTGCTGCTGGTAGCTAAGGATTTAACCCATAATTATTTTTTATTTAACGGAGGAAATCTAATATATCAGAAGGGCAGCTATTCAGAATTAATAAAAACTGTTCAAACAATGATAGCTTTAAAGAACAATTAAATATATTAAAAACTGGATTTAAGGATCATGAATATATGTGAGTTTGAAGAAATTGAGAAAGACATAAGAAAAATTAATAGAGACTAGAATAGAAAAGAAAAAAGAGTGAGAGTAGGCATATCATTGAAAATATTATCAGAAAGCGTTGGCATTATCATTATTATTATTATTATTATTATTATCAAAGGCACATGAAACCCCAATGTTTTCTTTCATTACTCAGATAAAGCATTAAACAACTTTCCTTTTTACTAACATTATTTAATTTGCTTCTTTCTGTTAATATCCTTATGTAGGCTCTGGAGCAGAAATGCACTACTGGGAACTAGCTGCTAATTGGTGGCTGCACATAAATGCCTTTTTTCATTAGCTCCCCTGATATGTTCAGCTTGCTCCAGTAGTGCTGCTCCTTCAACAAAGGACATCAAGAGAATAAAGCAAATATAAAAATAGAAGTAAATTGGGAAGTTGTTTTACCCATTAAAAACCACAACATACCATGTACGTCGCTGGTCGTTAAGGGTTTTACTCATTTGTAGCAGTACGGGTCCCACCGCAAGTGGCGGGACAATGATATTATACCCACCCTCATCCCCTCTTCTCTCCATAGCATTGAATTTCACCATTGTATATAAAAACAGACAATCTGGAATCCACACTGCCCCTAATATGTTAAAGAGTACAAAGACTCTGATTAATGTTGAACTAAATAGAAAGAAGCTTAAAGGTTACTGCCCTTGTCTAAGGCATGTAAATGTGGCAATAAGTTAAATTCTTTAGATCAAAGTTCACTAACGAAGAGTTTGAAATAAAGGATGTAATAAGATGCCATCACAAGGGTGTTATTTACCTAATTGAGGGGTCATTTACAATCTATTGGTTGAGGCTTTTTTTCTGTCTGAAAAGTCCACTTTTTAATTCAATGGGATTACTAAAGCTCGTTTTAAGCTATTTCCCACACCCACAAACATGTTTTTAGATTTTCACTAAAAGCCCTATTTTTCCAATGAGGCGAAAAAGTTCTCAGTGATCACAATCCATTTTCAAGTGACTTTTTAACACCTTTTCAAGGACAGTTTTAATTATTCAAATTTAGCACCTCAAGGCCCTTGATAAAGCAAGACATCTTGACAATTATTTCAAGACTATTTGGAACTGCCTATTATCTTGTGCACATGCAAAACACTGTGAAATGGCCACAGAAGACATTAGCTCATATATGTATGTATATGTGGTGTATGTGATATCCTGTACAGCTATGGGGATCAGTATGAAAAGTCACATTAGGACCTCAATATCTACAAATGGCATGTAGTAACTTTTTATGTTGGATTCTAAGACATATTAACAGTACAAGCATCTAATCGGGTTTTAAAACAGATCTCACAATTGTGATTTCCTTAGGAAGCTATTTCAATCTGTTTACATATGCACCAATGCTAAAGCATTTGCCAATTGTATGTTGGCATGATGGGCATACTGAGCACAAATTGCTTCATTGATATATGGTTTATTTTAAAATTTCACATGTATTTTTTTTGGACAATATTTGTTTTTAATGTTTGTTAAAGCACCATTTCTGATTTGTGATCGGAAAACAAGATGTTGACAATATGTTTCTTTGGAAGGAAAGCCACTACATGACCACAGTCACCCAAACAAATTCACTCAAATATACCTGACTAGTTTGCAGTACAGTGGTCCCACCCCTTGCTCTCTCTCTCACCCTCTCTTTTGTGCTCTCTCCCCCTCTCTTTTGTGCTCTCTTCCCCTCTCTTTTGTGCTCTCTCCCCCTCTCTTTTGTGCTCTCTCTCACTCCACCTCTCTTTTGCTCTCTCTCTCCCCCCTCTCTTTTGCTCTCTCTCTCCCCCTCTCTCTTTTGCTCTCTCTCCCCTTCTCTTTTGCACTCTCTCCCCCTCTCTTTTGCGCTCTCTCCCCCTCTCTTTTGTGCTCTCTCCCCCTCTCTTTTGCTCTCTCTCTCCCCTCTCTTTTGCTCTCTCTCTCCCCTCTCTTTTGCTTTCTCTCCCCCCTCTCTTCTGCACTTTCCCCTCTCTTCTGCTCTTCCCCCTCTCTTTAGCTCTTTCCTATCTCTTTTTGTCTCTTCCCCTCTCTTTCTATGTCTCTCCCTTCTCTGTCATGCTGACTGCGTCCAGCCACGCCCCTGCCACGACCGACCACACCCCCGACAATGCCCAATCCCACCTGACCACAGCCATGGTCCCGTCGGCCATGCCCATGCTCACTTTCACCGCAAACAGCATGGATTGTCAGGTAAGACCAGGTGTGTTTGTCCTCGTGCTGTCTCTACTGCGCATGACAGCTTCGGACAAACACACTTGGCCTTTTATATAATAGGATGATCTGACACTGGGAGGGCCACTATCTATGAATCTAACAGGTTCTCTCTGTTCAGACTCCTGTATTGCTATATGGTTTGTGATCCATTAGACCTAAGTAGCACTGCAAGAAGAGAGAAGTGACTGAAGGTACTCCTGGTGCTCATTACAAGATACATTTCTGAACCTTTGATGAAATTAGCCTTGGATCAACATCCATGTTGTTGAAACCACCTCCTACACAGCCAGACCCATCAAAAGGAATTAGTAAGATTAGGAAAGCCAAGTCCCAAAAGTTGCTGTAATACGATGGGTAGTTGCTTAGCAATCCATTTTTTTGTGTGTTTTATTCACTCTATGAGCCAGATTATGAGTGGCACGCTAACAGTCGTGCATGAGCGCTATCAGGTTTATCACGGCTGTTTGCATGTGTAAAAGTAAACGCATTTCCTCAACCGCAATTGAATTTAAAGTGCATCAGGTAAGTGCAACCTCAGATCTCTGGTTAACTGTTACCCTTGAATACAAAGTTGCACAAAAAAACATAAAAACTGCATTAAAAGTAGTTACACTGATCAGACTAAGCCAGGAGGAGCCTGAATGTTTGTGGGTGAAATGCGGATCACTTTTGGGTCAGCAATCATGGAGGTATATACAGCTGAATACCTCTGTGTCTCTAGTATGGGAATATGTGTATTGGATATATTGAAACATTTAAACTGTGTGAACATGGATTTTTACAATGGCCACTAAAGGGGCGTGTTGTTACACCTAGTACCCTGCATACTCAGCCTCATCTAATTAGCAGCTTACTGCCCTATGGAGAGTTATCATACAGCATACCGTAACTAAGGGGTGTGTCCTGCCCATGAAGGAGTTTGTGCAGAGTCGCTGAAGATATGCCATGGATTTCCAATGTTTAAATACAACTGGGGGCGCGTTTTCACACTAAGTGCCCTGCATACCTAGTAGACCTGTGCAATGCTAAAAAAATTATTTAGTTTCATTTTCATTAGTTAAATAAATAATTTTGTTTTGGGAAATTAGTTGTTAAGTTAAAAAAAAAATCATTTTGGCAAATTAGTTATGTTAAGTTAAATCTTTATTTCGGATCCATTTTTTATTTTAGATCCGTTCGTTATTCCTATTCATTATTCTATTCTAAAGTTTACAATAGAATAATGAATATGAATAAAGAATGGATCCGAAATAACGAATGGATCCGAAAAACTAATTTTCCAAAACAAAATTATCTAAACCGCCGTTCCCCAACACTAAAGCTATTAACCCCTAAAACACTGCCCCCCCACATCGTCAACACTAACTAAATCTATTAACCCCTAAACCACTGACCCCCCACATCACCAACACTAACTAAACCTATTAACCTCTAAGCTGCTGCCCCCCACATCGCCAACACTAACTAACCTATTAACGTCTAAACCGCCGCCCCCACATTGCCAAAACTAACTAAACCTATTAACTCCTAAACTACCGTCCCCCCACATTGCAAACACTAAATAAAAAAATGAACCTCTAAACCGCCATTCCCCCATATCAAACTAGCTAAATTAAACTATTAAACCCTAAACCTAATACCCCTTAACTTTAACATAATTAAAATAGACCTAAAGTAAAGTTACAATTATTAAATAACTACCTATTTAAAAATAAATACAAACTTACCTGTGAAATAAAAATAAAACCTAAGCTAGTTACAATATTACTATTTATTAACTACTTAGTTAAAATAAATACAAACTTACCTGTGAAATAAAAATAAAACCTAAGCTTAAACTAAAAATTATACAAAAAATAAAAAAACCTAATATTACTAAAAATAATAAACACTAAAAAAATAAAAATAAATAAATAAAATACCATTACAAAAAATAACAAACAAAATTATCCAAAATAACAAGTTATTCCTGAAGGGATTAAAGGAGCAATGTCGTGCGTATGTGAAAGAACCACACTTAACCTCATCTACTTAAATGAATAAATAAAGACACCACAACAGTTGGGATTTAAAGACCGTATAGGTCATTTATTAATTACGAGGCACCCCTGCATGTTTATTTATCAAAAAACATCAAGGCCTTTCTTCAACTTTAACTCTAACTTATTTACATTAAGCTGCATTTTCTAACTAGCTAACTCATATGAAGCGGGGAGCAGGCCCAGGCACGCGCCTGACTACGTCACTCCCCCTGCAATGGCCGTCACTCCTCCCCGCTTTCTATCTGACGCCTGGGACGCTACCGCCCGTCTTTAGAGTGTTATCACCGCTCAAACCCTATTGGTCCTTCGAATTTGCCAGGCGAACACCCTGCACATTCCGGAAGGAGCCTGAAATTCTAATGCCCTGGACTGACCCATAGACTATAAGTTGATTAATCCTGTCTGGAGCCAGGGGAACTAATTGCTACAACATTACTAAAAATTGCAGCTATCCGGGTGGGAGGGGTGGGAGAAGATCTGTGATGGCCAGGAACAGGAAAGAGGGCCTGAGACTCCCAGAAGTCCCTTTTTATTCGTAAGTAAAGATCCCTCCCTTAAGCCTGCAACAATGTTGCAAACCTCCCACACACAGCCCACAAACACTCCTCCTCCCTGCTTCCTTAACCCTTAAGACGTTTCTGGCTAATCTGCAGCCCTGCACTTTCCTAAGGGATTAAAGGAGCAATGTCGTGCGTATGTGAAAGAGCCACACTTTACCTCATCTACTTAAGTGAATAAAGACATCACAACAGTTGGGATTTAAAGACCGTTTAGGTCATTTATTAATTACGAGGCACCCCTGCATGTTTATTTATCAAAAAACATCAGGGCCTTCCTTCAACTTTAACTCTAACTTATTTACCTTAAGCAGCATTTTCTAACTAGCTAACTCATATGAAGCGGGAAGCAGGCCCAGGCAGCTGACACAAAGCAGAGCCCAGCTACAACGCAGTACGGATAGAAGGTTTTAACTCGAGCTGTTCGGCCCACCGCAACCCAGAAGGAGCTTTCCCCAGGCACGCGCCTAACTACGTTACTCCCCCTGCAATGGCCGTCACTCCTCCCAGCTTTCTATCTGACGCCTGGGACGCTACCGCCCACCACAAGAAACATTCAAACTTCCTGATTCTTGCCACCAATAACAGTACTAAACCACCTCAAAAACCTTGCTACACTATAGCTGTCAACCCTCTCTTTATATTAGCTATAAACCTATCTAGCCCCAGGTCCGTTAAATGGACCCCGTCTGGCCTGTATAATCTCTTATCCCCGGCCGAGATGTCGGGGTGCCTCACCATAAAACCGAATCACCTTTCCTATGTCCCTATTGACTTTCTTCCTTACTCCAAAGGCAGCCTTGTGACAGACCATGTGCCTCCAATGTAACCTGGGAATCACCTGTGACCAACCTACTCTTACCCCAGGCAACCAAGCGTGCAACCATCTAATGTCAGCACACATAATCTGAATTAACTCTAGGGTAGGCATCGCACCAAGATCGTTGCCCCCCAGATGTAGAACTATCACGTCAGGACGGCCCCACCATCGGTAGGCATCCTGTATAAGTGCGGGCAGATCGTACCAACACAGGCCTCTACGCCCGAGGCATCTGATGGACACCCGGGAGGGGTGAAAGCCTAGGGGGCTCCCAGTCGGGACTGCTGATGCTCGGATGGAGGCCCAGTGTACAAAAGAATGCCTGACAATTCAGACTTTACAAGAATCCCGGCCTCTTCCTGAAAAAACATAACACATCGTTACTCCTTGCAAACATGACACATACTCTCCCCAGTGACTCCCTCCACCCTTTGAGGCAGCCACCACTCCAATTCTACTCACCCCTTCCTATTCAATTCCCCATCTCCCCGGAAGGCCTAACGTACGTCCTATAGCGCTGCGAACTCCACCGCAGTAGCGCTTTGATTCTGTCAGCTGACCAACCTAACGCCACCGCACTGGTTGCTGTTCCCACCCTAAAGGAATGCGGCACAATGCGTGATGAATCTAGGCCCGCCCGCTCGGCTGCCCTCGCCAAAATCCTGCGGAATTGAATCCTTGATAGCACCGACCCGTCCTGATGGATCAGATAGGGGCCTGTTCCTTTTGGGCGTAAACCCGCAAAGCCTGCCAGCAACAACACGTGGCAAATCCTGCTATCCATGACCTTCGGAAGATGTAACCATACCCCTCTTCCTTCCTGGTCCATCTTGGACCTAGGAATAAGCGACAACACCGAATCCATAGTCAATTTCACGTGGTGCGCCTGCACCCCCCAATAGAGGGCAATTTTTTGATGGAGGTACTAGTTCACTAACTCGCAGGGCCCGTGAAACGCCAGAGTGAATGCTGCCTGAAATAGTGCTAGTTTGTAGGTCCCCGCACATAGCGCCTCTAAAGCATGCATCAGGTCTACAAGTCGCGCCACTGTAATCCGTTCCCTAATATCTGCTCTAGGGGCCTCCCTGCGGCCCCAACCCCGCAGCGATTTCTTAACCAAGAAAGTGCCTGTAAAGTCTTGCATAGTTTGCTAAAGAATGATAGGGCTGCCAATTTTCCCTGCAACAGAGATTTTCTGGTACCCCTACTCTCTAGGTCCCTCATTCACTCTAAAAGGGTTACCTGAGAAGCTTCGTAGTATGCTTTACATATGCCCTCCAAGTCGCCGGAGCCAGTGAAGCCTTAACTAAGAGGAACACAAACTCCCAGGAAACGCCAGCTGGCAGAGATTATACGGGCAGGGCAAGCCATGAGGCGAGGCACACGGAGCAACCCTCCTGAAAACCTGCCACTTCCGAGTCTAGACAGCACATCAGCCATGATATTCTTAACACCTGGCACATGCTTGGCTGAAAATTTTATATTATGCTGAAGGCATCTAAGGACTAGCTGCCTAAGGAGCCTAACTACCACTGCTGAGGTCGCTGACAAGTGGTTAATTGAAAAAAATACACTCTGATTATCACACCAGAAGATAACAGTCCTATTAGCTAACCTATGCGCCCACAGTTCCACAGCAACTATTATGGGGAATAGCTCAAGGAAACATAAGTTCCTTGTCAAGCCCGCCAGAGCCCATGACGCTGGCCAAGCCTCCATGCTCCACTCTGAGCCTAGCATTGCCCCGTACCCCCCGGAGCCTGCCGCATCTGTAAACAGATGCATGGACTGATTGGACTCCGCGGGTGTTCTCCATATACAGACACCATTGAAGTTTGTAAGAAACTCCTCCCAAACCCCCAGGTCATCCCGCATCTCCTCTGAGATGTTCACCCTCGCCCACTGTGGCCTACTGCCACCCAGCTGAGCCTCCAATCTACGATTAAACACGCGCCCCATTGGGATGACCTGCCCCACGAAGTTCAGGAGGCCAAGCAAGGATTGCAATTCCCTTACCGTCACAAATTTAGCCGACCTGGTGCCCCACACCATGTCCAACATACATCTCAACTTATCCTCCGGAAGCCGACACAGCTTCACTACCGAATCTATTTCAATCCACCGCCAGGGGGAACCCAAACGCCTCCATCAAGGATGTCATGCTCCGCATTAGTTCCATACACTGGGTGGAATCCGGTTCCCCCACCAGCAGGAAATCATCCAGGTAATGAGCAATCTGCTCTGACCGTGCAAACTTTGCTAACGCCCAGTGCAGAAAAGTACTGAACGCCTCAAAGTACGTGCACGAGATGGAGCATCCCATCGGGAGGCACCTGTCCACTTAATAGTTGCCCTCAAAGTAGCAACCCATTAACCTGAACGACACTGGGTTAATTGGGAGTAGCCTAAATGCTGACTCAACATCTAGTTTTGCCATCAGCGATCCCACCCCCGACTTCTTTACGATATCAATCGCAGATTCGAAGGATTGATACTGAACCGAACTTAAATCCGGTGAAATGGCATCGTTCACCAACCCCCCTTTTGGAAAAGAGAGATGCTGAATCAAGCAGAATTTTCCACTTTCTTTCTTCGGCACCACCCCCAATGGGGACACTACGAGCCCCTCTATAGGAGGCCATTTAAAGGGGCCTGCTATGCGCCCCAAACTAACTTCCTTGCTAATTTTTTCGTGAACCACCCCCGGGACCTGGTATGCTGATTTTAAGTTCCGCAGAAGTACAGGCCCCGTTACCACACCCTGTACTGGTATGATAAACCCCTCCCTTAGCCCGGACAGCAGCAAACCTTCCGCCATCCGGTCCCGGTATACTGAGAGCCATTTTTGAAGGGCGTCCACCCTTATTTAGTGTTGGCGATGTGGGGGGGGGGGGCGGTTTAGGGGTTAATAGCTTTATTTAGTGTTTTAGTTAGTGTTTTGGCGAAAACTGATTTATTTATTTTTGGAATTTTTGTGCCTATTAGGAAATGCAGATTCATCTGAATCTCTGAATCAGACGAAATTCATCTGAAAACTAAATTTGGCCTAAACGTATTGCACATGTCTAATACCTAGTTCTATCGGATAAATAGCTCATTGCTCTATGGGGAACTTCTATGCTAATAAAGGGGTGTGTCCTGCCTATGAAGGAATCAGCATAAAACCGTTGATACACAAGATCCCTACCATGTGTATGCCCTTCTTATGAAGGAATCTGGTAAACAATAGCTGGGTAAGCTAAAATGGGATTCGTAAGCCTCTGGTTACAGCTATCATTTATGAAGTAAGCCCCGCAGTTAAAAAAAGTTGTTTTTATAATTTTGTTCCTAACAGCAGGATATTTATACTTCATATGTGTGATTTCTTTGATCATGATGTGACAGACTTAGGAAACTTTAATTCTCGGAAATGGCAGACTGCTATTGATTTATTTGATTTGGAACACCATGTCCAATACCACACATTTCTCTTGGTGTATGTGTATACCAGGACTGATTGTTTCCCTTCTCTCCTCTAAACTATACATATTTAGATCATAGAGTCTTTCTTTGTATGTTTTATATTTTAGACCATGTACCTTTTTAGTAGCCCTCCTTCTGATAGTTTCTTGTTTATTTATGTCCTTCTGGAGATGTGGTCTCCAGAACTGTACACAGTATTCCAGATGAGTCCTAACTAGTGATCTGTAAAGTGGCAAAATAACCTTGCTATTTCTGCTATTAATACCTCTCCCAATGCATTTAAGTGTTTGACTTGCCTTACTGGCTGCACATATTCATTCATGTTCCTCACACCCAAACTGGTGTATTTTGATTGTATTTCTTCAGAGAATGGTCTGTGCTAACAGAGATGGGGTCAGTGGGGCTGAGGTTAGTCATTCTGTTTTTTTTTTTTTTAATCTGAGGTAAGAGAAGCTCACGGTTAAAGAATGTATTAGGGAAGGTTCTGACCTTGTTTTGGTAGTCATCTCTTGAGGTCTGCCGCTTGGTCCCTTCTGCTTGGTCTTTGATGTTATTCTGGGCCTCAGGCATATGATTAACATACCTCCCAAGATTTCAAAATTCAAAAGAGGGACAGCCCCCACCCCACTGCAATAGTGTGATATGTGGTGGGCAGGAGCAGGGATGGGGCTTAAAAAAATCGTAAGACCAAAGTAATACAAATACAATTCTAAATAAAGTTATATCTTTTAAAACTCTCAGGGGCAGATTTATTATATGCATATACACACACACACTTATACATACAGATACACACACTACATAGCTTACACTTATATGCAGATACACACACTACATAGCTTACACTTATACATGCAGATACACACACTTATACATACAGATACACACACTACATAGCTTACACTTATACATGCAGATACACACACTTATACATACAGATACACACACACACACTACATAGCTTACACTTATACATGCAGATGCACACACTATATAGCATACACTTATACATGCAGATACACACACACTTATGCATACAGATACAAACACACACACACACACTATATCATACATGGGTATCTGTAATTCATTGTATGGGGTTCTGGGGTTGGCAAGCACATTAGCTGTCAGTCTGAGGCTGCCACTGTTCGTTACCCTGGTGTTAGCACTGCTCATCGTATAAAACTGAAGGCATGCTAGTATTATCACCAGGGGTTAGACGTCATCACTACCAGAGGTTAGAGGTCACCATTACCTGAGGTCAGAGGGTATACAGACTTCTTACTCCTGCTTAACCCACACACCATTCCTTTTCCACAGGGAATCTAACAGGTATCTAACCCTGGGAGAGAAAAGCCAGCTGCTTCTGATTATGGACCTAATTGAATTTAAAAAAAAATATTTGCATGGGGCAATATGGGACAGATGGCAAGCAACCAGGGACAGCGGTACAGACCCCTAAAATCGGGACAGTTGGGTGGTATGGATTAGTGCACTGATGCCTGGACTAATTGATATATAGCTAACACCAGGCTTTTATTGCTTTCCTACTCTTGTACTGTGATCTACACTATTACCAGAATTTTTAGCTTGCACTAGTAAAAAATGGACACTCATAAGAATTAAATGCAACAAACAAAAGATAAGATGGACCAAACTTTGCAAGCCATAGATACCCCACATTCCAATCTCACTGTGACTCCACACGTTCAGTTTCCATGTACTTTGGCTGATTATTCTTCACCTGTAATATATTCTTGCCATGGCGTATGAACCTAAAGTATCTCTCTAAACAATGTAGAAGATTTTTAAAACAATATGAGTTCATCTTTATCAGAAGAGAAATTTTGGTTCCCTTTGCAAGAGGATGGTCTACATTATTTCCCTCGTGTATGGGAGGGCAAGTGCCCGGGCTTTAGACATTTTGGAAGAACAGTTAATGAATTGCAAGTGTCCATGGTGCTTTCATGTATCTCTCCTTAAAGGCACAGTGTACTGTAAAATTGGTTTCCCCTTAATGAGTTCACAACTTACCAGCTGCAGAGTATAAAATGTATGAGAAATTGTCCCTTTATGTTTTTTTTTGTAAATAAAAAAGCTGGATTTGCTCTTTGAAACCACAACCCACAAAAAAGGCTAGTCTTGCAGAGAGATCAGACATCCTTATCTTATCATTTAAATGCTTCCATTTCTTATCCCTGTCTCTTTACAATACTTGCAAAGAAAAATAAGAAAATTAATGTTTTAGAACTTTATTTCTCACGCTCTCCACTGGGAGTGTAATTCCTTCTGCTGGCTGGTTTTGCAAAGCTTGCCAATAGCCTATACTTTAAGTTTAGGTTGGGATATCGCAGGCAAAATGAGCTAATTCAAATACCGATATAAAGTCAAGGGAGTCATTTGTATACAATGTAATACACTCTAGCAGGTCAAATGAGTCACTGAGAACAAATTAAAGAAGAGAAATTAGGGTAAACTGTAATTTACAGCTAATTTTCTTCCACTTCCATAACAACTACTCCTGATTATAGCCATTCAGAAGGGGCCTATAATATTTAGCCCACTGGAAGAGGTGTGACCAAAAGGGACATTTCTAGATTCCAGCTGGAGATGCGCATGCTCCAGACTTAGGGCCGATGATCTAAAGGTCTCTGGGCTGGGGAGATTATTAAAGAATGCTCTCCAGTACTTCTATTTCCCTGTTGGAATGATCTAAAGCCACTTTTGCCTTGATAACATGGTGCCTTGCTAAGGGGCATATACGGCATTTTCATATGGGAAGGACATGCATACATTACAAGTGCACAATAAAAAAATTAAAATATTACAAAATGAATAATTGAACCGTTCTCAAAAAATACAAAAGGAAAAGATTGTATTGTAAAGGAGCATCAAAAATCGTAACAAAATTCTTCACCAAAATCGTATTTTATCAAAAGCGTAAAATTTGTATGTAAATTACATGCAAATAGATCTTTTTTAATATGCACAGCGTAAATCGTATTTAAGTACACTGGGTGTGCAAAAATTCCTTAGAAATTTGTACTTATAAGTACAAAATACAAAGCGTAATTGTTTATTTTTTTTGTAAAATAGGCTGAATATAGGTATTCTATGGGTGTATATGAAACTGTCTCTGTAATCCCAGTGCAATTCTGTGAAGCTTTTCGCACTACAGCTCAGTTTTCAAAACACTAAGGGCTAGATTACAAGTGGAACGCTAAATTATACACATATTAACACTTAAATATATATCTACTGTATATAATCATTTACATATATATTTCAATTTGCTGCCATCGTTGCGCTACTTACCCCCTTCGCTGCACTTAGGTTCTGATGCCACCGCTGACGGAATCAGAACAAGGCTCCATTGGAGACTATAGAAACGTGCTCTCACGAGCATAATGCTTCCCAGCAATGCGAACGCAAACTAGAGTTCGCATTGCTGACAACTTCTAATACCAGCGCAGATTAGCGCGCACTGGTATTACACAGTGGAGCGCAAATATCGATTTTATGAAAGCAATATTTAGCGCTACACTAATAATCGGACCCTAAATACTTATAACCCTAATAGAAAAACACATGCATATGAAAATATAGGCACTGCTAACTTTGCTCCATGAGTGAGATGTCCCTTTCCAGCGAGCTCCATTACTTTGAATAGGAGACATTGCCCCAGTCGCAGGGACTGCTCCTTTTTTTAGATAATTCCACCAGGGCAGCCCCTGCGAGGGTCGGCATGAAAAATCATGTCTGATCTGGTGAAGTTTAGATCATCAAGCCCTTAGTTACAGCTTTCCTTGAGTGTAGGGTACGGTAATTCTTACTTTATATCCTTATATTCCTATTGATGTATGTTCACATATAGCACATAGAGGTTGAACTATCAGATTTGAAGCAAGAAAATAACAAGATTGGCTATCATTTTGAAGATGGTCAAACATCCACAGAGAACATGATGATCTAGTATGACTCAAAGTAAATTTAGGGGAGAGCATGATTGAACAACTAAAAGAAAAAGTAGAAAACTTGGAGAATAGAGTGCTTTTTGTAAAAAAACAAAAAAAGGTGCTGTTACTCATTGATTATTGATTACAATGTTTGATACATTTGTCAGCTTCCTCTTGCGAAAACTAGAGTATTTACATGATGATTACAAATATTACCTGTTATAATATGGCCGTGCCATATATATATATATATTTATAACACACAGAGAAAACCCAGCACTCACTTGCAAGCTCTCAGCTAAGATTTAAAAGCAAAACTGGAAAGGTTAGTCACCGCATCTGGCCAAATGGGACAAGCTCAGGTACCACGTCAAGGTCCTCTCCAATACCTGAGACCCTAAAACAGCCACACAATGCAAGCTTTCAAATCCAAACAAACTGAAAACAAAAAAAGGGTGCACAGGAATATGTAATCACCCTAGACATATACAAAACACGGAAGGGAACTGCACTCTCATACCGGACCGGGTACACATCCTATGACCCTGCAACATGCTCAGCCCTGGGTGCCACTGGCACTCACAGGAAGCTGTGCTGTCCCCAGAGCCACAAGCAGTTAACCCCAGACAGGTCTGGGTGCAAGAACCATAGGGAAAATTACAAAACAAATTAATACAACACACAGAGAAAACCCAGCACTCACTTGCAAGCTCTCAGCTAAGATTTAAAAGCAAAACTGGAAAGGTTAGTCACCGCATCTGGCCAAATGGGACAAGCTCCGTGTTTTGTATATGTCTAGGGTGATTACATATTCCTGTGCACCCTTTTTTTGTTTTCAGTTTGTTTGGATTTGAAAGCTTGCATTGTGTGGCTGTTTTAGGGTCTCAGGTATTGGAGAGGACCTTGACGTGGTACCTGAGCTTGTCCCATTTGGCCAGATGCGGTGACTAACCTTTCCAGTTTTGCTTTTAAATCTTAGCTGAGAGCTTGCAAGTGAGTGCTGGGTTTTCTCTGTGTGTTGTATTAATTTGTTTTGTAATTTTCCCTATGGTTCTTGCACCCAGACCTGTCTGGGGTTAACTGCTTGTGGCTCTAGGGACAGCACAGCTTCCTGTGAGTGCCAGTGGCACCCAGGGCTGAGCATGTTGCAGGGTCATAGGATGTGTACCCGGTCCGGTATGAGAGTGCAGTTCCCTTCCGTGTTTTGTATATGTCTAGGGTGATTACATATTCCTGTGCACCCTTTTTTTGTTTTCAGTTTGTTTGGATTTGAAAGCTTGCATTGTGTGGCTGTTTTAGGGTCTCAGGTATTGGAGAGGACCTTGACGTGGTACCTGAGCTTGTCCCATTTGGCCAGATGCGGTGACTAACCTTTCCAGTTTTGCTTTTAAATCTTAGCTGAGAGCTTGCAAGTGAGTGCTGGGTTTTCTCTGTGTGTTGTATTAATTTGTTTTGTAATTTTCCCTATGGTTCTTGCACCCAGACCTGTCTGGGGTTAACTGCTTGTGGCTCTGGGGACAGCACAGCTTCCTGTGAGTGCCAGTGGCACCCAGGGCTGAGCATGTTGCAGGGTCATAGGATGTGTACCCGGTCCGGTATGAGAGTGCAGTTCCCTTCCGTGTTTTGTATATGTCTAGGGTGATTACATATTCCTGTGCACCCTTTTTTTGTTTTCAGTTTGTTTGGATTTGAAAGCTTGCATTGTGTGGCTGTTTTAGGGTCTCAGGTATTGGAGAGGACCTTGACGTGGTACCTGAGCTTGTCCCATTTGGCCAGATGCGGTGACTAACCTTTCCAGTTTTGCTTTTAAATCTTAGCTGAGAGCTTGCAAGTGAGTGCTGGGTTTTCTCTGTGTGTTGTATTAATTTGTTTTGTAATTTTCCCTATGGTTCTTGCACCCAGACCTGTCTGGGGTTAACTGCTTGTGGCTCTGGGGACAGCACAGCTTCCTGTGAGTGCCAGTGGCACCCAGGGCTGAGCATGTTGCAGGGTCATAGGATGTGTACCCGGTCCGGTATGAGAGTGCAGTTCCCTTCCGTGTTTTGTATATGTCTAGGGTGATTACATATTCCTGTGCACCCTTTTTTTGTTTTCAGTTTGTTTGGATTTGAAAGCTTGCATTGTGTGGCTGTTTTAGGGTCTCAGGTATTGGAGAGGACCTTGACGTGGTACCTGAGCTTGTCCCATTTGGCCAGATGCGGTGACTAACCTTTCCAGTATTGCTTTTAAATCTTAGCTGAGAGCTTGCAAGTGAGTGCTGGGTTTTCTCTGTGTGTTGTATTAATTTGTTTTGTAATTTTCCCTATGGTTCTTGCATCCAGACCTGTCTGGGGTTAACTGCTTGTGGCTCTGGGGACAGCACAGCTTCCTGTGAGTGCCAGTGGCACCCAGGGCTGAGCATGTTGCAGGGTCATAGGATGTGTACCCGGTCCGGTATGAGAGTGCAGTTCCCTTCCGTGTTTTGTATATGTCTAGGGTGATTACATATTCCTGTGCACCCTTTTTTTGTTTTCAGTTTGTTTGGATTTGAAAGCTTGCATTGTGTGGCTGTTTTAGGGTCTCAGGTATTGGAGAGGACCTTGACGTGGTACCTGAGCTTGTCCCATTTGGCCAGATGCGGTGACTAACCTTTCCAGTTTTGCTTTTAAATCTTAGCTGAGAGCTTGCAAGTGAGTGCTGGGTTTTCTCTGTGTGTTGTATTAATTTGTTTTGTAATTTTCCCTATGGTTCTTGCACCCAGACCTGTCTGGGGTTAACTGCTTGTGGCTCTGGGGACAGCACAGCTTCCTGTGAGTGCCAGTGGCACCCAGGGCTGAGCATGTTGCAGGGTCATAGGATGTGTACCCGGTCCGGTATGAGAGTGCAGTTCCCTTCCGTGTTTTTTTATATATATATATATATATATATATATATATATATTTATATATGAAAAGAGAAAGAGAACAGCACTCCTGAGATAGAACAAAAGCTAGAATAACTTCCATGCCTGTTCATTTATATTTACAACTCAGGGTGCGCGTTCTTTTAGCACACGTTGATGCCTTTTCACAGAGAAAAAAATATCCTGTAGCATATCAGTCTGATCCTGCCCAATGACAGTCCAGCGCCGAAATACCAGGCAATTCTTCTCTGAACAAGGGAAGCAACAACCCCAGACGATCGTTTCGGCCTTCTGTGGGCCTCGTCAGTGAGGTGCAGTTGTATCTCTCTAAGGGCATGTGTGCACGGGCTCCACGTCTGGCTTACCCATTACTCTTAAGGAGACCCAAGAGTAATTTACATAAATGTGAAAAGAGAAAGAGAACAGCACTCCTGAGATAGAACAAAAGCTAGAATAACTTCCATGCCTGTTCAATTATATTTACAACTCAGGGTGCTGTTCTCTCTCTTTTCTGATATTTATGCAAATTACTCTTGGGTCTCCCTAAGATTAATGGGGGAAACCAGACGTGGACTCCTTGCACACATGCCCTTCGAGAGATACAACTGCACCTCACTGACGAGGCCCACAGAGGGCCGAAACGATCGTCTGGGGTTGTTGCTTCCCTTGTTCAGAGAAGAATTGCCTGGTATTTCGGCGCTGGACTGTCATTGGGCAGGGTCAGACTGATATGCTACAGGATATTTTTTCTCTGTGAAGGGGCATAGTGTGCAAAAAGAACGCGCACCCTGAGTTGCAATTTAAATGAACAGGAATGGAAGTTATTCTAGCTTTTGTTCTATCTCAGGAGTGCTGTTCTCTTTCTCTTTTCACATTTATGTAAATTACTCTTGGGTCTACCTAAGAGTAATGGGTAAGCCAGACGTGGAGCCCGTGCACACATGCCCTTAGAGAGATACAACTGCACCTCACTGACGAGGCCCACAGAGGGCCGAAACAATCGTCTGGGGTTGTTGCTTCCCTTGTTCAGAGAAGAATTGCCTGGTATTTCGGCGCTGGACTGTCATTGGGCAGGATCAGACTGATATGCTACAGGATATTTTTTCTCTGTGGAAAGGCATCAACGTGTGCTAAAAGAACATGCACCCTGAGTTGCAATTGAAATGAACAGGCATGGAAGTTATTCTAGCTTTTGTTCTATCTCAGGGGTGCTGTTCTCTCTCTTTTCTGATATATATGTATATATATATTTATATTTATTAGTGTATGGCTGACAATGTCTGTCCAGGTAGGGACCCAGAGTAGTGAACTGACAGAAGAATCCCCCAAAGCATTGGATAGTGTCGAGGATGAGGCTAGTTTGGTTGACTCTCTCTTCTAATGGATTTTGAAAATGAGAATTGTCAGGAAAGTCAAAGTTGGTATATAGCACTGGCAGTAACAGATGCAAGGAAGCAGGCAAAACAATAGTAAGGTCAGGCCAAAGGTCGGTACACTTGCGGCCTACAAAAGTACAAAATTAGCAGACAAAGGATAAATGATTTCAATCCAAGGTCAAAACTGCAGGAGGAGTCGGTACACAAATGGCAGGCAAAAGAGTAATCATAAATCAGGCAAAAGTTCTGCAACAGAGTACGGAAAAGGAGCAAAATGTGAATATACCCAGAACCAAGTTCATAAATGGGCAAAGATGGATGCCAGAGGCGTCTTTAAATAGTGCTAAAAGGAAAAAGCGTGCCAAAAACCTGGCACAAAAAAGTGACGTGAATACCTGCACAGGAAAAAGATGCAGAGAATGTTAAAACTAGGCAGCGTAGCGTCAATAGTGACGCAGATAAAATAACAGCATCGCTAGACAACCATGACAAACAGTTATTGGGCTGTTTAATAGACCAATGTATAAGAGACAGCAGCACCACTTCTACACAGCAAAAGTTATGTATTTATTAGGACATAACCAACAACAACGTTTTGGTCTACATGACCTTAATCATATTGCATACAAAGAACAACTAGTTCACCTTACTTAAAGCCAATATGGGCGGAGTTTCAATTATCAAGTTAATTTAAACGTTAACTCGTTAAACATCTCTTACACTAAACTTAGACACACTATACACCCCTCTACTGGTGAACTATTAAATTACATAAAAAGACCTAGTGCATAAAGATCTCACAATAAACAATCACTGTGCATAATACATATTCTTTTCTGAGGAGAATACCAACAAGTTCTTATAATTTCTTAATGTATCCCCTTTATGATAACTGCCATTCTATCTCACTGTTCATTCAATTGGCTCTAGAGAGTTCAATTTAAATATCCAATAACTCTCTTTCCATTAAGAATTTAGTTATTCCCCCCTCCTGGGTCTCTCTTCATGCTCAATGATTTGAAATCTCAATTGAGATACCGTATGTCCTGCTTTTCTAAAGTGGTGAGATGCAGGAGCCTTCAATACACTTCCTCTTATATTAGACTTATGCTAATTAATTCTGTCCCTTATTCTTCTGGTGGATTCACCTATATCATTTTTTGCACAGGGGCACTTAATTAAATATATAGCATAGTCTGTATTACATGTGTGATAACCCAAAATCCTTAATTTCTGACGAATGGGTGATGTAAATACCATTTATCAGGTTGTTGCAATTGCAACACCCAAGACAAGGGTAGCACCCTACTTTATTTAGATATCTCTGTTTCATTTGTTTGCTAGAACCCACATCTGTTCTAACAATCTGGGGCCCGATCCGATAAAAATCAGCCAATCGGATTGAAGTTGAATCTGATTGGCTGATTCAATCAGCCAATCAGATTTTTCTACCTTAATTCCGATTGGCTGATAGAATCCTATCAGCCAATCGGAATTCGACGGACGCCGTCGATGGATGCTCCGCATTGGAGGAGCGAAGTAAGAAGATTGAAGATGCCGCTTGATGGAAGATGCTGCCAGATGGAAGAAGACTTTGCTGCCGCTTGGATAAAGACATCGCCGGGATGAAGACTTCTTTGCCGCTTGGATAAAGACATCACCGGGATGAAGACTTCTTCTTTGCCAATTGGATAAAGACATCGCCCGGATCGGATGAGGAGTTCGGCCTGGTTGGGCGAAGACAAGGTAGGGAGATCTTCAGGGGGGTAGTGTTAGGTTTTTTTAAGGGGGGTTTGGGTGGATTTAGAATAGGGGTATGTGGGTGGTGGGTTGTAGTGTTGGGGGGGGGTTGTGTTCTTTTTTTTACAGGCAAAAGAGCTGTTAACTTGGGGTAAATACCCCGCAAAAAGCCCTTTTAAGGGCTGGTAAGGTAAAAGAGCTTTGAACTTGTTTAATTTAGAATAGGGTAGGGCATTTTTTTATTTTGGGGGTTTATTATTTTATTAGGGGGCTTAGAATAGGTGTAATTAGCTTAAAAATCTTGTAATCTTTTTTTATTTTTTGTAATTTAGTGTTTTGTTTTTTTTGTAATTTAGTTTATTTAATTGTATTTTTAGATAGATATTTGTAGTTTATTTAATTTATTGATAGTGTATTTGTAACTTAGGTTAGGATTTATTTTACAGGTAATTGGGTAATTACAGGGAGTGCAGAATTATTAGGCAAATGAGTATTTTGACCACATCATCCTCTTTATGCATGTTGTCTTACTCCAAGCTGTATAGGCTTGAAAGCCTACTACCAATTAAGCATATTAAGTGATGTGCATCTCTGTAATGAGAAGGGGTGTGGTCTAATGACATCAACACCCTATATCAGGTGTTCATAATTATTAGGCAACTTCCTTTCCTTTGGCAAAATGGGTCAAAAGAAAGACTTGACAGGCTCAGAAAAGTCAAAAATAGTGAGATATCTTGCAGAGGGATGCAGCACTCTTAAAATTGCAAAGCTTCTAAAGCGTGATCATCGAACAATCAAGCGTTTCATTCAAAATAGTCAACAGGGTCGCAAGAAGCGTGTGGAAAAACCAAGGCACAAAATAACTGCCCATGAACTGAGAAAAGTCAAGCGTGCAGCTGCCAAGATGCCACTTGCCACCAGTTTGGCCATATTTCAGAGCTGCAACATCACTGGAGTGCCCAAAAGCACAAGGTGTGCAATACTCAGAGACATGGCCAAGGTAATAAAGGCTGAAAGACGACCACCACTGAACAAGACACACAAGCTGAAACGTCAAGACTGGGCCAAGAAATATCTCAAGACTGATTTTTCTAAGGTTTTATGGACTGATGAAATGAGAGTAAGTCTTGATGGGCCAGATGGATGGGCCCGTGGCTGGATTGGTAAAGGGCAGAGAGCTCCAGTCCGACTCAGACGCCAGCAAGGTGGAGGTGGAGTACTGGTTTGGGCTGGTATCATCAAAGATGAGCTTGTGGGGCCTTTTCGGGTTGAGGATGGAGTCAAGCTCAACTCCCAGTCCTACTGCCAGTTTCTGGAAGACACCTTCTTCAAGCAGTGGTACAGGAAGAAGTCTGCATCCTTCAAGAAAAACATGATTTTCATGCAGGACAATGCTCCATCACACGCGTCCAAGTACTCCACAGCATGGCTGGCAAGAAAGGGTATAAAAGAAGAAAATCTAATGACATGGCCTCCTTGTTCACCTGATCTGAACCCCATTGAGAACCTGTGGTCCATCATCAAATGTGAGATTTACAAGGAGGGAAAACAGTACACCTCTCTGAACAGTGTCTGGGAGGCTGTGGTTGCTGCTGCACGCAATGTTGATGGTGAACAGATCAAAACACTGACAGAATCCATGGATGGCAGGCTTTTGAGTGTCCTTGCAAAGAAAGGTGGCTATATTGGTCACTGATTTGTTTTTGTTTTGTTTTTGAATGTCAGAAATGTATATTTGTGAATGTTGAGATGTTATATTGGTTTCACTGGTAAAAATAAATAATTGAAATGGGTATATATTTGTTTTTTGTTAAGTTGCCTAATAATTATGCACAGTAATAGTCACCTGCACACACAGATATCCCCCTAAAATAGCTATAACTAAAAACAAACTAAAAACTACTTCCAAAACTATTCAGCTTTGATATTAATGAGTTTTTTGGGTTCATTGAGAACATGGTTGTTGTTCAATAATAAAATTAATCCTCAAAAATACAACTTGCCTAATAATTCTGCATTCCCTGTATTTTAACTAGGTAGCTATTAAATAGTTATTAACTATTTAATAGCTATTATACCTAGTTAAAATAATTAACAATTTACCTGTAAAATAAATATAAACCCTAACATAGCTACAATGTAATTATTAATTATATTGTAGCTATCTTACGGCTAGATTTGGAGTTTGGCGGTAGATGGGTTGCTAACGCCATGCGTGTTTTATGTCTAACGCACGGCATTGTTTGACTCCGGTATTTAGAGTACAAAAAAGACCATCTAACGATGCTCCTAACGCGTGTATGTCACACGCGGAATCCTGCCCGCGTTAGACAGTCTCCCATAGAGATCAATGGAAAAGCAAAAAAATAGCTTTTTTCACCTAACACTCGATCTCGCGAGAATACGCACAGCTCGGTCATATGACGCATACCACATCATGCACAACAATAACACGCCGCAAATGTCACAACAACAATCAATCAACAAAGCACACAAGCATTACACATTCACAAGCGGGGGAATTTGAAAAAAAATTTAATACGGGGAATACGCATATACTTTAAGATGCGGAAATTCGCAAAATAACAACAAGGAATAAAAAATATATACATACACTAGAAAAATAATCGCATTCAATATCACTATATATTAGGACAAACATACATATACAACACTTCACTAATACCACACCATCGCAAATTCACATTTAAACAGAATACTATTGGACAATGTTAGAGCAAACGACCACTATGACATCATCGCATTCTACACATTCCACAAATACTAACTCCAAATGAGCATGCGCAAATTCACACACCTAATACACATTGCACAAATATTAATTGCTAATAAAGCACACCTGAACACAATTTACAACGCAAACCGGTACATCATTAAACATTTACACAGGTTATATAAGCACCACACAAGCATGGCTTCTTTGACTGTGTTGCTCGTGGGTCTTTGGAGATTGGAGGTTTAAGATTAGAGAGTTTGTGCATTATTGTGAGTTAGTGTTAGTGTGAGAGAGTCAGTTGTTAGTGTTATCGTGAGTGAGTTAGTGGGAGTGGGAGTTAGTGGGAGTGGGAGAGAGTCAGTTAGTGGGAGCGTGAGTGAGTTAGTGGTAGTGGGAGTTGTTAGTGAAAGTTAGTGGTAGTGTGAGAGAGTCAGTTAGTGGCAGCGTGAGTTAGTGCTAGTGTGAGTTATTGAGAGTTAGTGGGAGTGTGAGTTAGTGAGAATTAATAGTAGTGTGAGTTAGCGAGCGAGTGATTTTTCTGTACACTTAACACATTTACACGCAAACACATTCAATACATACATACACTTATCAATAACACTACATACACTCCATACCCCCTACCCCCTCATACTACACTCCATACCCCATTCCCTGTAGTCCCATTCCCTTTCATCCCATTTACTCTTATCCCATACCCCATCCCCATCCCATACCCATCCCCTAGTTACATTTAGTTTACATATCCTCCTTTTAGTCTTCTTCTTCTTTTGGTTTATTTAAATACTCCTTACCCTCTTTGTTTTTTTACATCCCTCTCACACTTTCAGCACTTTTTTTGTCTTTTTAGTTCTTTATTTTGACCCCCTTTCATTTCATCACACTCACTTTTTGTTTGATTATTTGGGGTTTAGTTTAGGGAACAGATGGAGGGCAGGCAGGGGAGAGGTAGAGGGGGAAGGAGAGGGAGGGGGAGAGGAACAGGGCAGGAAGGGGGGCAGGAAGGGGGGCAGGAAGCGGGGGTGGAAGCGGTGGGTGGACCCAGCCACTTGGTTCAAGATGAACAAGTGGCTGGGCCCAGTGGCGGACAGAGTAGGGCTTCACAGTCCGGGAAACAGAGGGCATCGTCACAGGGGAAGGCGAAGGCGACTAGGGAGGCGAGGTTTTCGATGGAGGAGAAGGAGGCCCTCGTAGAGGCCTATATGGCCAGGTATAGGAGGCTGCAGCACCAGAAGACTACCCCGACTGACAAGAGGAGGCTCTGGAATGAGATAAGGAATGCAGTCAATGCAGTGGGTGGCCGGAACAGAGATCTGGATTCGATAAAACATCGCTACCGGGACTGTAAGATGGATCTCAAGAAATAGTTAAGCCTGGAGGCCCGACATTCCGCAGGAACCGGTGGCGGCCCTGCCCTGGAAATAGAGTACTGCCGATGGGAGGAAATGTTGCGGCCCAGCATCTCCGAGGTGGATGTAGTCGGTATCGGAGGAATTGATACCGGGAACCTGCCAATCTCATCTGCCGGTAAGCTCATTGAACAATAAATTCACATACGAATGTATTTCAAGGGACACTATACGCAAACCTTTACTTTCATGATTGAGGTAGCGAATACAATTTGACAAAACATTCCAATGTACTTATATTACCTAATTTGAATCATTCTTGAGATATATTTTAATGAAGAAATAGCCATGCACACGGTGAAACAATCACAGGAGGCAGCTATATTCAGCTAACAATCAGCATCTTATAAGCATATTTAGATATGCTTTTCAGCAAAGAATATCCAGAGAATGAAGCTAATTAGATAAGAAAAGTACATTAGAAAGTTGATTATAAATGTATGCTTCTAAATCATGAAAGATAAAACATTGGGTTTCATGTCCCTTTAAGGATCAGATTAATGCTATTACGCTGTTTACACGCATTCACAATTACTTTGCGGTTACATCAGTATCTAGGCTATAGGTTAGGTGTGCATTTAAACAGACTGAAAACAAACGCTAAAACATTCAGATTGACCACAGATATCACAAACACGGTTTAGAAAATGCGGAAATCGTATTGATTGTTAGATTTCAAAGTGGATTAATGATTCTGCATTTGTAATTGTATCGTAAGCTAAGTCATTTAAAGCTTGATTTGCAAATATGCTAATATATACATTTTTTATTTTTTTTCTAATATACAGAGTCTGGGGAGGAGGCAGCACAAGAAATACAGCCTCCTCCATCTTCCCGGGATGAGAGTGGTGGGGAGGAATTTCCACTTCGGAGGGAAGAGGCCCCCCGTGACGAAGAGGGCACGGAAGCAGATGAAGAGGCCCCGGAAGCAGAGGAGGAGTCCGCGGAACCAGAGGCCCCTCAAGGACCCGCACACCGCCGTGCACGGGCACCCCGCCGTGCACTGGTACCCCGCCAAGCACAACAAGAGGAAATAGCGGAGGTGCGGGTTCTACTGGACTACATAGACCAGATGCGTAACTCCCGGATACAAAATATCGAAGGCCGAACTCGAATTATTGATGGACAAAATCAAATAATTGAAGGCCAAAACCAAATAATAAACATACTTAATAGAATCGAACAAGGGCAAAACACAATCATTAATCTACACCAAGAGATGTTCAATTTTTTCCGGGAGGCGCATGCTGGTCTGCCTCCTGGTCTGCCTCCTGCTGCTGGGCCTCCTGCTGCTGGGCCTCCTGCTGCTGGGCCTCCTGCTGCTGGGCCTCTTGCTGCTGGGCCTCCTGCTGCTGGCCCATCTCCTCCTGCCGGCCCATCTACTCCTCTTCAGCCATCTCCTCCTCTTCAGCCATCTCCTCCTCTTCAGCCATCTTCTCCTCCTCAGCCATCTTCTCCTCCTCAGCCATCTTCTCCTCCTCAGCCATCTTCTCCTCCTCACCTTGGTCGTCCCAGTACTCTTCCTTCCACTCTTCCCACAACATCTCCAAGGAGAACTCTTCGGAGTCTGCAGTTGCCCCTCCCAGAGCCTCAGCCCCGTGGGAAGAGGGGAAGGAAGAGGAAGTAAGTATTTTTTTTCATCTTTAATGTTTTTTTTATTTAATGTGTAATGGATAGGTATGTGATGATGTGGTTTTCATACACTTGTGGACCACACTCTGTATCTAATCTACTTCTATGGGACCGGGTCCATGGAGGCAGATTGTTTGCAGAGTGTGGGTTATAAGTGTGTGAAAACCACATCATCACATACCTATCCTTGTTCATGATATTGATTGGTTTCTGTGATGTGATGTCCAAACTGTTTCCCGAATCGCAAACAAAATTACCATTACAATTATCCATGATGGTATATTACTGTTTGAATGCCAATAACACAGCTTAAAGGGACAGTCAGAAAATTATTGATTACAAAGAAAACACTGTATTATGCATTATCAAGTTGGAAACAACAAAACATGGAGAAATACGTGTGACTTATGTGCTTACCCTTGTATCTCTGACTGTGAAAAATGACCACTTATTTGTTGTTCTGACATAACAACATTTTAGATATCAATGATCAATACATGATAAATAATATGCTGTATGAGCACAAGGTTTTACATATACAAATGCTATCCAAATGCCCTCTAGTGGTCAAATTGCATAATGATTACATGCACTCTTCAAGCTCCAAGAAATGAGCACACGAACCTCATAGGTTTAGCTAGCAAATTTAAATAAACACAGACAAATGATTAATTGGTGAGAAACATTTGATATTACAAAATTGACTTTTAGAATAATGCAAAACATTATTTGTTTTCTAAACTGTCCCTTTAACAAAATTACATATGCTAACATATATTTGAAGATTGTTGGTATATCTACATGTACTTGTTCAAACAATAAATATTGAAATCAGATTTATATTGACGTGTTAAATAAAGTCTATTTTCTTAAAGAGACATTATTGTGTTAATTTATTTTTAGAAAGACATTTGTTTTAACAATGAATATGGTTTAAAGTCCTTTTAGGAGTGGGGGGTGAAAATATGCTAACAATAATATATTTGAAGATTAACCAATGTGGAACTCATACATGATACAAAAATCAACATTTGCATTAAAGGGACAGTATACTATATTTTTAACAGAACTGTATGTAATAGACACTACTACAAACAACAAGATTAACATATACTGATATCAATATTACAAAGCTTCAAACACTTTCAAAGAAAATCGGGTTAGCTCTATTGAAAATATAGATGAACCACCATTACAACCGTAAAACAAGACAATACACCATCATACACAAAACAGGAGAAAGCTGGAGATGGTACTCACATGAAACTTAGAGGCTTGGCGAGGAGTCTGATAATTAATTACATTTTATTTGAACAGAAGCAAAATGAAACGTGTATTTGTTAAACAATGGACTATCTAACTAGAGACCAAATTAAAAGATTTCATTTATAATGTGAGTGTCTAATGAACCTTTAATAAAACAACGAAATTACATTTAGAAGAAGTCGGCATCATATATTTAGCATATGATAAAGCTAAATGCATATTGATTACTTTATTCTAACACAATAGCGCATATTTATTAATTAGATATCTTTAACATTAAACACAACAGTCATTTTTCTGAAAAAGGAACATATTGTTGACAAACATATTAAACAACATGGACTATAGAGATTTGCACTTGCCTCGAAATATCATATGCATGAAAACATTTTTCTTTCGTTCGTTTATTCAACCAGACATCCAGCAAAAGAGAATGTGGTGGTCTTTATCAGCTACGGGTCAACAATGTAACATGATGCAAATAATACATATTCGCAAGGTTTTTAAAATTGGCTGCAGTCACAAACGTGTTTAACGTGCACAAACAAATATTGCGGGACTACGTAATACAATCAGACGTTTTTTTACCTTTGCATGTGACGTCTTAACATGGCGCTTCCTTGATCACGTAAGAACGCCATCCAATAAAAGGCACATTCTTGATCACGTAAGAACGCCCAAAAAAAAAGGCGCATCCTTGATCGCGTCAAAACGCCATCCAATAAAAGGCACATTCTTGATCACGTAAGAACGCCCAAAAAAAAAGGCGCATCCTTGATCGCGTCAAAACGCCATCCAATAAAAGGCACATTCTTGATCACGTAAGAACGTCAGTCAATACAAGGAATCATTGGACAGTCTGGCAGGTGACGTCTTAAGCAACATGGCGCATCCGAGATCGCTGAAAAACCGCAGCCAATCCAAGGACTCAGTTGACAGCTTGGCATATCACTAAGAAACATATTTATATTTTAGGAACTAGTATGTGTCTAGATTGCTATCTAGGAATGTCACGAAATCATGAATCATCTTTTCGGACTTGACTGTCCCTTGAACTATAGCTATGGTGTATATCTTTAACATTTAAAAGATACACATGAGAAATACATATGCCATTGATGTTTTAAGATATGTTTGGATTGTTTTGGAATAACAAAAATGATACATGTATTGATTAAACGTGTCATTTATTCAAGTTTAAATATGGTCAGCCTACCTATATGGGAGGAGAAGTATTTTGTTGACATATTTGATAAAAAATATTTGCATTACACACAGAGATTTATTTGGTTACACTTTTACAATAAGATAGAATTGAAAATGAAATACATGTGCTGTCAACATTACAATACGATTGTTTATTAATAAGATTATATGTCCTTGTTCATGTAAAAAGGACAAAAACGCTTTAGAAATGGAAATACATTCATTAACAATTGTGCTCACCATCACTTAAAGGGACATTATTTTGTTTTTAAAAAGAGGATACACATAGACAATACTATTTCAATAAAATGAACACTTTACAGGGATTATATCATTGTATCAATCCTCAGATCATTTGTTAAAGGTGCATCAATTCATGCAGAGTTTCTAAATACACACATGGATGTGAAAATTGAAATATACATATATACACAAATAACAATCTATATATACATATATAAAACAATTACTATGCTAATCATAATCATGCAATGATAAAGCTTTGAGAAAAATATATAAAGACAAATAATAAGATTACATTGGAGATGTTAATCTTAAAGTCATTTACAATTTTCTTACATATATGATTTTTGAAAAACCATTATTTTTGGTAGGTCCCTTTAAGGATCAACCAGATAAACTAGAGCTTTCAAAAAATAACATGAAGAATGAGGACAAAGAATCGTGCAATGACATGTCTTTTATTAGTATGTAAGAAAACATCAACAACGTTTAGAAATAATCTTGTAAAAATAAGGAATATTTGAGCCATATGACAAGGTAACAGAGTGCATCACAGTCCATGAAGAGAGTTCCCAAGGGCCACCATAGCCCCATTGGAGACATATGACAAGGTAACACAGTGCATCACAGTCCATGAAGAGAGTTGCCAAGGGCCACCATAGCCCCATTGGAGACATATGACAAGGTAACACAGTGCATCACAGTCCATGAAGAGAGTTGCCAAGGGCCACCATAGCCCCATTGGAGACATATGACAAGGTAACACAGTGCATCACAGTCCATGAAGAGAGTTCCCAAGGGCCACCATAGCCCCATTGGAGACATATGACAAGGTAACAGAGTGCATCACAGTCCATGAAGAGAGTTGCCAAGGGCCACCATAGCCCCATTGGAGACATATGACAAGGTAACACAGTGCATCACAGTCCATGAAGAGAGTTGCCAAGGGCCACCATAGCCCCATTGGAGACATATGACAAGGTAACACAGTGCATCACAGTCCATGAAGAGAGTTGCCAAGGGCCACCATAGCCCCATTGGAGACATATGACAAGGTAACACAGTGCATCACAGTCCATGAAGAGAGTTGCCAAGGGCCATCATAGCCCCATTGGAGACATATGACAAGGTAACAGAGTGCATCACAGTCCATGAAGAGAGTTCCCAAGGGCCACCATAGCCCCATTGGAGACATATGACAAGGTAACAGAGTGCATCACAGTCCATGAAGAGAGTTCCCAAGGGCCACCATAGCCCCATTGGAGACATATGACAAGGTAACAGAGTGCATCACAGTCCATGAAGAGAGTTGCCAAGGGCCACCATAGCCCCATTGGAGACATATGACAAGGTAACACAGTGCATCACAGTCCATGAAGAGAGTTGCCAAGGGCCACCATAGCCCCATAGGAGACATATGACAAGGTAACACAGTGCATCACAGTCCATGAAGAGAGTTGCCAAGGGCCACCATAGCCCCATTGGAGACATATGACAAGGTAACACAGTGCATCACAGTCCATGAAGAGAGTTGCCAAGGGCCACCATAGCCCCATTGGAGACATATGACAAGGTAACACAGTGCATCACAGTCCATGAAGAGAGTTGCCAAGGGCCACCATAGCCCCATTGGAGACATATGACAAGGTAACACAGTGCATCACAGTCCATGAAGAGAGTTGCCAAGGGCCCTCATAGCCCCATTGGAGACATATGACAAGGTAACAGAGTGCATCACAGTCCATGAAGAGAGTTGCCAAGGGCCACCATAGCCCCATTGGAGACATATGACAAGGTAACACAGTGCATCACAGTCCATGAAGAGAGTTGCCAAGGGCCACCATAGCCCCATTGGAGACATATGACAAGGTAAAAGAGTGCAACAGGCACAACAATAAACTTTGAAAAAGGCCAAATGGCAACAATAAAAAAAACATCAACATGTGGACGGAGGATTCTTATCTGCAACCTTGGAGCATCTCCAGATCCTCCACTTACTGGTCATCCTCTTCATCGTCCTGTGCATGTCCAGCTCCAGATTCAGGCCTTGAAGATAATCGCATGATTTCACGCAGAGTCAAGTCCTGAACCCGGAGCTGGGCCTGCATGGTTTCGTTCATCCCTCTCAGGACAGCTGCGTTCCTCAACACGGCCTGCTCTACTCGTGCTATACCTTCTAGCATGAGCCATGCTGAGTCACAGCCTAAAATAAAGAATAAATAAAATATTAAGGATAATTACACAACAGAAGAAAAAATAAGCAAAGATACATTGTCATCATAAAGACAAATCATTCTTTACATCAATTAGTTTAAATTGATTCTTTACACATGAAATATGTTATTCAGACAGACCAAAATCATTAAAGGGACAGTTTACTCAAACATGTTGTCCCCTTTAATTGGTTTTCGATGATCCACTTATACAGCTTGAGTGTATCAAATCTTGTTAAAGGATTTACATTGTACTTACATTAGCAATTTAAATATTTTAATTATACTGTGGTAGGCACACCTATCCTTAAACATGTTGGCGTTGAGGACAAGCTGTGTAAACATAGCAACCTGAAGAAATTACATTCCCAGTGGGTTAGACAAGAGATAATGTATCAACATTTGTACATAAATTGTTGGATCCAAGTAGTGGTGATTGGTATATGTAGTGATATCAAATTAAAGGGACACTGAACCTAAATATTTAATTGACTGATTCAGATAGAGCATGACATTACAAATATTAAAAAATTAAACATATTCTTTAAATGTTAGATTTCTCTAGCTAGATTTTGAATGCAAGAATGTAGGTTTTTAGGGCAGGCCATATTTGTTTATCAACTTTGGTTGTCCCTGCTGGTTGATGGATACATTCATCCAACAATAAAGAAATGATGTCCACAATTATTTTCAATTTAAAATTAATTCTAGGCATTTCTTTGTTTCAATAAAGATAGCAAGAGAATGAAGAATAATTCATAAGAGTAGTAAATTATAAATTTGATTAACATTGCATGCTCTATTTGAATCACAATAGAAAATGTTTTCCTTCAGTGTACCTTTAAGTATCTTATAATGTTGATTTTGAATGATACTTACAGCTGTGCCTGGGAAGGACAATCTGACACCCAGGACAATGAAGGTTGAGACAGGGGGGAGGGATGGGATTGTGTTGGGGAGGGATGGGATTGTGTTGGGGAGGGATTGGCTTGGGGAGGGATGAGCTGCTGCTCCAGGGTAGGCCGTACAGCTGGGGAGTGGTGAGTTGGGGTCTGGGCAGCTGTACGGCCCATAATACGGGGAGAGCGGCGAAGGGTGGTGAAGGGGCGTTTTTTTGGAGTGACAGGAAATGACAAATGGGAAGGGCCGGCAGGGGTCTGGGCCTGGGCAGGGGTCTGGGCCTGGGCAGTGGTCTGGGCATGGGCAGGGGTCTGGGCCTGGGCAGTGGTCTGGGCACGGGCAGGGGTCTGGGCCTGGGCAGGGGTCTGGGCATGGGCAGGGGTCTGTGACTGGTCAGGGGACTGGGCAGGGGCGGAAACCAGATGACCAGAGGTGGAGGATCCATTTGAAAAAAATAATCCAAATATATTAACATCTCATACATCATGAAATCAAATCAACGCATTTCAAATTGATTATGTTTTCAATATACTTCGAAGTGTGTTTGAATTTCTAAACAATTATGAAATGAGGATATGGTATGCATATAGGCACTCAGATGAATATCAATGACTGTCTGTACAATTATAACATTATTATTGTGTTTTGGCCTGGACTATGCATGTGACATAATGATGGCATGAATTATAAATTTAAAAATTAAATAAAAATTTTTTTTTGTCATGCTGCCTGATATAGAAAGGGGGCAGTAGTGTATTTGAACAGACAAATAATCTTCCTTTTTAAAGTGCAAAAGCTGTAGACTTTGAATGTCTTCAATAAAATGATTTCCAATAAAGCAACATGTTGGAAACATGATAGATATATTTCACATACCATCAGACTTCAAGGCAGCCTCTTCCTCCTCCATCACACATGTTACATCAATCTCTGTAAAACATAACATGTTGTGTACACGTTAAGATCAGATATTATAACATATGTTACTGTTGATCAAAGAGACACATCAATGTTGCATTAAAGATATACACATCCAAAGTTATGATTTACATCATTTTGATGGAGCATGCAAATTACATTAGATTTGTTATTCTCAATGATTCATATTTTCGATGTATTGTTTGTATTAATTTAAAAATCATAAAAGCATAGTACATAGAACATTTAAGATTTCTCATGTGTGTATCACTTGATGACTGTTGTCAAAAATGAACATGGAAACAAACATATGCTATACATCTTCTGAATAACAAATGTGTAGACTAATAAAGTTTTAATTATTAATCTTTCAATATTCAAAGAAAATTAATATATAATCAGAGGAGAAAATTATATGTTTGTTTCAAATGTTATGCTTCATCAGAATCATGCTCATAATATTGATTACCAATACACCTTCAATGACATATAAATGAGTCAATGGACTTACCAGGAGACCGCAAAGGCGGCTCTGTGTCACTGCTGGATTCCTGTGGGCTCCCCACAACAACTCTCTCTATGAATGATATAGATATATATTAGTGAACACATTTGGGATATCACTAAATCACATCTGTAGCGAATTTTAAGAATAATCAACTTGAAAATGTGAAGAATAGAGCAGTCATTAAACCAAAAAATGCTTGATTGAATCAAGGGGATTCTGTTAAAAATGATGTATTGAACATATGTTTAATTTCTGACTATATTAGACATCAAACTCATCTCATACGATGCTATTGCATATCTAAATATACCCATTGATCAATGTTCTTAAAAGAATACACACAAACCACATTTTGAAGAACAGCTGTTGACAAATATAAACAAAGACATGTGGCACATCGAGCCATTTGTGCAATGTACAGTAATCTTGTTTAGGACACAACACATATTTATCACAATACAAAACCAAATTGATTAGTACAAATATGTAATCATGGTGCTGTTAGAGTATGCTGATATCTATAAAGTAACTCCAACAGTGAATATGTGAATTATATATCAATATTGTTTAATCCAAAGAATGTAAAGATGAATGAATCTATTGTTTATTAAAGGGACACTGACATGATTTATTTAAATCATTGATTTCACTGTTCAAACTGTTCCAAATGATTTAACATTGACTCCTATTATAATTTGAATGTTGCTACATTTTAATCTTAAAGGCAGATAAGCAATATTGGATTCAATAAATATTGTTTGTTGAAGGTATCCACCAATCATCAATCAAAACCCAGGTTGGTCAACCAAAATTGAGATGCAGATAAACGTACATTCTTGATTTTAAAATACATTTAGCAATAGAATATTTCACATATGATTATAGTATTATATTTAAATGTTTATTAATATTGCATACTCTATCTGAATGACAACATAATAATTTTAGCTCAGTATCCCTTTAATATAAAATTATATTGATTTGACAATGTTGGTGTTAATGAATTCTCTACTCCATATGTTGATGTAATGAATGGTATTGAGCATGCAATTCCAATCTAATATGTTATTTAAGGATATCCGAAGAATTATTTAATTTTCATCTATTAAAGGGACATTACATATAAATATTGAACAATGTGGATTTAGTATGTAATGTTCTGTCCATGTTTCTAAGACAAATGTCAATTAAAATGAGACATACCATACTGTGACAAGCCCTGCCTTAAGGATCCAGCAGCAACATCCATATCTGTAATATATTAAATGAGGATTGGATATCATTAATACAAATCATGCCATGTTTAAAATCTTTACATTATTAGCAAATCAATTTAAAAATATTAATCCTTTGGTAGTCCCATGAGTTAATTGTTTCCTCAATTCAATTCATGATAAATATATCCTGTACTCTTATTTTCAATCAGTTGTGTTGTTTACTGTAGCTTTAATTATTTTTTTGTGTTATTTCATTCTCATCAATTGATGGGCATATGTTATAATTTATTTGGATTCTTCTTTTTTTATTATGTATAATATTGAAAATAAGAATACTGTATTCTTCACATATATAATAATTCACATTTCATTTTGACCAACATGTATAAAGCAATGCCACTTACAGCAAACCCATGTTAACGTGTATGCGAAATTCCATTTTCGCGATCATTGCGCAATGATTCCATGCGGAATTACGCATCCGTCATTTGACCAACATGTATAAAGCAATGCCACTTACAGCAAACCCATGTTAACGTGTATGCGAAATTCCATTTTCGTGATCATTGCGCAATGATTCCATGCGGAATTACGCATCCGTCATTTGACCAACATGTATAAAGCAATGCCACTTACAGCAAACCCATGTTAACGTGTATGCGAAATTCCATTTTCGCGATCATTGCGCAATGATTCCATGCGGAATTACGCATCCGTCATTTGACCAACATGTATAAAGCAATGCCACTTACAGCAAACCCATGTTAACGTGTATGCGAAATTCCATTTTCGCAATCATTGCGCAATGATTCCATGCGGAATTACGCATCCGTCATTTGACCAAGATGTATAAAGCAATGCCACTTACAGCAAACCCATGTTAACGTGTATGCGAAATTCCATTTTCGCGATCATTGCGCAATGATTCCATGCGGAATTACGCATCCGTCATTTGACCAACATGTATAAAGCAATGCCACTTACAGCAAACCCATGTTAACGTGTATGCGAAATTCCATTTTCGCGATCATTGCGCAATGATTCCATGCGGAATTACGCATCCGTCATTTGACCAACATGTATAAAGCAATGCCACTTACAGCAAACCCATGTTAACGTGTATGCGAAATTCCATTTTCGCGATCATTGCGCAATGATTCCATGTGGAATTACGCATCCATCATTTGACCAACATGTCTAAAGCAATGCCACTTACAGCAAACCCATGTTAACGTGTATGCGAAATTCCATTTTCGCGATCATTGCGCAATGATTCAAAGCGGAATTACGCATCCGTCATTTGACCAACATGTATAAAGCAATGCCACTTACAGCTAACCCATGTTAACGTGTATGCGCTATTCCATTTTCGCTCTGTGACGCATATTCTGTAGAGCGCAAGACACATCATTCCTATTTCATGTGTCACTAATCTAAAATCAGATATCTAAACATCATATGTAGTGTATGTTGTGAGATCTGTATAGGTTTAGTATCTGACTATATACACATTTTTTTTTCAAGAAACAAATATTAAGATATTATATGAAGTTGGATAATTACCTGGTTCAGATTCTCCATCTCCTCCCAGGCCACCGGACGGAGAAGCAGCTGCCCTGGCCCCCGCGTCAGGACTTTCAGATCCCGCAGCTGGGAGGGAAGAAGAGGAGGCCGAGGATGGCGAGGATCTAAATCTTTTGGGGACCAGGAGATTGAGGAGCTCGCATAAAGTCACCTCATAAGGGAGTAGGTACAGTTTCCGCGGGGCCTCTCTTTTGCCACCTCTTTTACGGGCTTGTACCCAGTCCCTCATGAGGTTGACTTTTTTTGTTAACCGCAACCTCATATCTCCGAATCTCCTCATGATCTGATTCTGGGTCCTCTGGACGTCACACACCAATCTAACCGCATTGGTGATAGACTCCCAGAGGGCCTTCTTAACATGTGCATCTGTCAAACTCCTCTTGTTCCCAAACAGCTGGGGATAAAAGTCCTTGACGGCGTGGACCAGTGCAGCGCTCTCCTCCTTGGTGAACCTGGGAGCTGACATGCCTGCTGGGTTGTAGATTTTTGTTTATAACAAAATCAGATATACTGCCTGCAGGCATTAGAGAACTGACAAAGATGGCAACGTGTAATGGACTTTTATATGGTGAAGTAAACATGAGATGCATCATGGGCCAAGTTATCTGTACATCTGATTGGATAAAAGTTTGAAATATTGTTAGAATGTCTGTGAGACCATCCTGACTCAAGTTGTGTTTGTGTGATGAACTCTGATTGGCCGTTCCTTAATGTTTCATATCTTAGTAACTTCCTTACACATACCTCCTGGTGGTGCTGTAACTTCATTTTTCATGTAGACTTATTTATAACTCATGGGCCTGTCATGCGGATATGTGTGACGCAGATTTAATATCCGTGATCCGTTAAATATTAATGATTAAATTCTCTTTAAAATCTAATACTGTCACATTATTAAATGTTGTAGACATTTCTCGGTTTAATAACGGTCTGTTTCTTTAATACAAATACACATTTAATATTGTATGTCTTTATTGTTAATAAAATCCATTTATTGACTTATTGTGAAGTATTGATATTGCTCTATTAAATGTATTTCATAATGCACATTGATTGTGTGCTATTGCGTGACATTAGACTCTAATGTTTAAAGATGCTAATCTGGTGTTTCAAGATGCGTTTCCCACGCAATATTTCTGAATGTTCAAATTCTGGTTATAATGTCAGTAACTTGGATAATCTGTTTATAAATGTTAAACTACAGGTTTGTTTGTTATTAGTAAATAAACCTTGAGCTTGTATTTGTCTGAAGTGCTCATATATGTTATTGTGCAATGGCGTCTTTATTTTTAAATAGACATTACAAACAAACAATTGTATCAAATGATCTGTAGAGATAGAAAATTGTTTAGACTTTAAAATGTAAATCAATTTATATTAGTATTTAGATATCCTCAACAGAAGAAATTTAAATGCACATGGTTAAGCCAATCACATAAGGCATCTCTGTGCATCCATAATAGGGGAGTGGGGCGTGAGGGCGCTAGTGAAAGCTTAAGAAATCTAATTAGTGAAAGTTTCACACAATATGTGTCTGTGTAGTCAATGTCTGCTCGACTAATTACTCTGATTATATAAAACCAAATTTTCAGTGTTTATTTATATAAATATATAGTTTGTGTTGTTTAACGTTTTAAGATATAGTATGACCATAAAAAATGTGAATGAAGTGCACTGTGTAATGAGTCTTATGCACCCAAAATTCTTTGATGATTAATATACAATACTATATAGAATCAATGCTACTCCTGGAAATTTCATACGTCTTAGATTCAAATACTCTATAGGTATCTCTATTTCATATAAATATATACCAAAAAAACAAAGAGGAGATTAAATCTTAATAAAAGTTATTTATTATAACAATATAAAATCAGATTTGATAAAGGGACGTCTCCCCAAAATGTAAAAAATAAAAACTAATATCTAATAACAACGGAATCTAAATCCTTAATAATTTCTTGCAGCTCTGTATAACAAGGGAGTCTTTGCCATCAGATTTCTAAGAATTTCTAATTGCCGTATTTTCTTGACAGAAATATTTCTTGTTATGGCAATATAAAGTTGTTACAAAGTCAGTAAGGTTGTATAGTATGCAGTCTTAAACTTAGCGGTTCAAAGTAAGGCTAGGTGAATGTTGTGATACTTAGCGTATGAGTTACCTTCTCCCTTACAGCCGGTTCAGTCACTACTGTTTTCCTCGATGCGACTGCAAACTCAGACCCGCCGCGTGTAGTCGGCGTCTGACGTCACTGCCTGGTCTTTGATCTTCTGAATCCGTTACTAAGTAACAATTTGGCTCTTTCACTTTTCAGAGCCTCTGTGTTCCAACAAGATCCTGCACTTAGTGTTGTACACGCAGGAAAGAGATGCTTGAGAGATGTTATGTGGTAGTTGTTGGTAGTAGAAAATAACCCGGGTTATACTGTCATAGCAGTTTTCCAATTGCTTAGAATAAAAAGCTTTTTGAACAGTCACTTAGTACCACTGAGGGTCACAGGAATCACTGGAAGCCACCAAGGGTCACAAGGGTCGACGCGTTTCGCTCTTATTCAGAGCTTTATAAAGCTCTGAATAAGAGCGAAACGCGTCGACCCTTGTGACCCTTGGTGGCTTCCAGTGATTCCTGTGACCCTCAGTGGTACTAAGTGACTGTTCAAAAAGCTTTTTATTCTAAGCAATTGGAAAACTGCTATGACAGTATAACCCGGGTTATTTTCTACTACCAACAACTACCACATAACATCTCTCAAGCATCTCTTTCCTGCGTGTACAACACTAAGTGCAGGATCTTGTTGGAACACAGAGGCTCTGAAAAGTGAAAGAGCCAAATTGTTACTTAGTAACGGATTCAGAAGATCAAAGACCAGGCAGTGACGTCAGACGCCGACTACACGCGGTGGGTCTGAGTTTGCAGTCGCATCGAGGAAAACAGTAGTGACTGAACCGGCTGTAAGGGAGAAGGTAACTCATACGCTAAGTATCACAACATTCACCTAGCCTTACTTTGAACCGCTAAGTTTGAGACTGCATACTATACAACCTTACTGACTTTGTAACAACTTTATATTGCCATAACAAGAAATATTTCTGTCAAGAAAATACGGCAATTAGAAATTCTTAGAAATCTGATGGCAAAGACTCCCTTGTTATACAGAGCTGCAAGAAATTATTAAGGATTTAGATTCCGTTGTTATTAGATATTAGTTTTTATTTTTTACATTTTGGGGAGACGTCCCTTTATCAAATCTGATTTTATATTGTTATAATAAATAACTTTTATTAAGATTTAATCTCCTCTTTATTTTTTTGGTATATATTTATATGAAATAGAGATACCTATAGAGTATTTGAATCTAAGACGTATGAAATTTCCAGGAGTAGCATTGATTCTATATAGTATTGTATATTAATCATCAAAGAATTTTGGGTGCATAAGACTCATTACACAGTGCACTTCATTCACATTTTTTATGGTCATACTATATCTTAAAACGTTAAACAACACAAACTATATATTTATATAAATAAACACTGAAAATTTGGTTTTATATAATCAGAGTAATTAGTCGAGCAGACATTGACTACACAGACACATATTGTGTGAAACTTTCACTAATTAGATTTCTTAAGCTTTCACTAGCGCCCTCACACCCCACTCCCCTATTTTCGTATAAACACAAAATAAGTCTGAAGGACTCATTTACTGTGAGGTGTTTGGAATCACTGTTTCCAGCGCTCTACTTATTCCACTCACACCTAGAATCTCTGTGCATCCACCAATCTTCATCTACTGAGCCTATCTCGATATGCTTTTCAAGCAAAGTATGTCAAGATAGGAAGAGAAGTAAATACACTATTTAAATCTCTTAAAGGGACACTGTCCAAACAAATTTAGCGTTGGTGATTCAGATTGAGCATGAAATGTTAATCAACTTTATAATTTAATCCGATTCTCAAATGTTAAGAATTATCTTGTTATCTTTCTTTGCAAATCAATAATGATATTTTAGATTACGGACAATTGTTGCAAAAAACCTGGGTTGTCCTTGATGATTGTTGGATCAATTAATCCACCACAAAAAAACAAGTTCTGTCCAGAGTACTGAAGCAAATAAATTATCTATTTAATGCCTTATTTTTTAAGTAATGACAGCAACATCACAAGGAGCGTTCATAATATGAGACAATTTTTAAAGTTGCTTAAAATAGAATACTCATTCAGAATGTATAAATCATTAATTTTTTAACTGTCTCCCTTTAAGTATATTTTGAGTTCATGTCCCTTTAAATAAACATTTCACAATAATGCTTGAAATATCAGAAACCTAGGCACCTTCCTTTTGCAAAATTAGTATAACATATGAGTAAAGCAAATTTAGATTAACTTCTGGATTGTTTTACACACTGACTGAAATATATATTGTAAAGGAGGTATTTCGGAGTCTTCAGCTTAAAGGGACATTAAGCTATATGTTATGTATGCATTTTGGATAAGATTATAATATTTGAACAACTTAATATGTTTTGGTATTCAATCATTAGATTGTAATTATATATATTTTTGGATTAAATACATATCTACATAGGCTATTTTGATGCTGATTGTTGTTTGCACATAGATGCCTTATGTAATTGACTAAGATATGTGCATTGATGTATTTTTTTTCAAAGTATATTTAAAGACTGAATGTAATTCTATAGTACTTTCTAAATATGTTTAAATTCTTTTATGAATTATTTAAAAATCAATACACAATATACTTTGTGAATGTCCCTTTAAGGACCAACACATTTTGAATGTTGATTTAACATTGTCAAAATAAACTAAAGGGGAATGAAAATTATATATAGATATGTGATGTCTAACCCAAGAGGTAAGATTGTGAAAAATACATAATATTAATAACTATAGTTAAATGACTCCACTAGAAAATAAAATCGATTAACCTGGCATCCAATAACTAGCTTGTGAAAAATATCAAGTTAAATGACCTACCATTTATAAATGTAAAAATTAAAATAATTTAGCAAATAATGTTTTGAGATACCTAAGGAAGATACAAGATCTTATAAAATTAATTTTACATTCAACAACACTGTCACTTTAATGTAATTGAACCACTTCCCCTTCTTAAAAGTGAAAACAAATAATTTATGAGAAATTGACTACATATCCGAAATTATTTTAACATCTAAGAATTTCAAAAGAAAAGCATCGATGGATCTCACTCCCCAATTAATGTTAAAAAAGATAGTTTAATGTAATATTCTCGGAATCAGTGGATTTTCTAAAATTAATGCATTATTTGATCTTATGCATGTGCTTGTCAAATAGACAACTACCAGTCATGGGAGTCATATTGTTTTTTATTGACAGATTATATGGATATTTATTATAATCTGTTCAAAAGAGTGTATTTAATAATAAAATGTTTATTATTACCATTTAAAAAATTAAAAGTTTCTGAAACAAAAACAAAAAAAAATTCCTGGAAGTCATCAGATGCCAATCTGAAATTAAAAAACAAAATTTTAACAAAGTTAATACACACGTTGTCAAATATTCATAAAATACATTTACAATCATCTTGTGTCTATGCTCTAACTTTGTTCAACATTTTTTAAAGATATTTATTAATTAAATAAAAAAATAAAAAAATACACCATTATATTGTGTAATAAAAAATAAATTAAAATATCAGATTTTCTAATTATACATAATAATGTATATCACATTTCAATAATATATATGTTGAACATAAATGTCATATTTCATGTCCATTCAAATACCTCTATATCAACTATAATATGTATTCCTTTTTCAGATTGTGATCCCTAAATATCTAATGATGAAATAAGTATGACTAATGTATGTAAGCTACCAATAATTAACATTCTTCCTGTGATTCTTAACTAGCATGCATTGGTACACCAACCTGGATAATGCATGGTCTTTGAAAGTCAATTCAGGGCTAAACAGTTGATCTTCAATAGGTGTCTTATTCATCATTTCAAAAATAGAGGACTGTGAAATCCCATCTAAAAAAGTAAAATCATCTAATTGTCTGATTGTGATCCCTAAATATCTAATTAAGAACTAAATATGACTAATGTATGTAAGCTACTAATATTCAACATTCTTCCTGTGATTCTTAACTAGCATGCATTGGTACACCAACCTGGATAATGCATGGTCTTTGAAAGTCAATTCAGGGCTAAACAGTTGATCTTCAATAGGTGTCTTATTCATCATTTCAAAAATAGAGGACTGTGAAATCCCATCTAAAAAAGTAAAATCATCTAAGTGTCTGATTGTGATCCCTAAATATCTAATTAAGAACTAAATATGACTAATGTATGTAAGCTACTAATATTCAACATTCTTCCTGTGATTCTTAACTAGCATGCATTGGTACACCAACCTGGATAATGCATGGTCTTTGAAAGTCAATTCAGGGCTAAACAGTTGATCTTCAATAGGTGTCTTATTCATCATTTCAAAAATAGAGGACTGTGAAATAGCATCTAAAAATTAGAAAATCATCTAAGTGTCTCCAATAGGATGCCTCCACAGCCTTATTCTATCAAATAGTTGGCACTTACCATGTGAACATGTCTTTTTATGGTTTTCAAGGTCAGCAGAATTGAAAGATAATACCAGACATGATCCCATTGGTATACTTCAATTTCAATCTTGGCTTTTTCCACTGTCAGTCTGGGCAATCTTCACTGTCAGGCTTCTAATTCTTCACTTTCAGTCTTTAGATTAAGTCAGCTCCCTAATGGCAGAAAAAGTTTAATCAAAATTACTACAAGTGTGTGAATCATTGCTGTAGCCCTCTCCCACCCCCCATTTCATAAGAAATTTCTGTCACTAGCTTACTAAGCGTGTGTAGCATCTTGTGTTATGTTCTATCAAGTGTGAAGATGAGTCATATTGAGCAGAACAAACCTCTAATGTGTGACATTGAACCATAGTCATGCTAGAGGATCCCTTTCTGAGTATTTACATTTTAAGTAATGTGTAAACTAAATACTAGTTTAGAAAAAGTATGCCATATGATGTATTTGTGTACAATTCATGCCAGCAACAGTCCATACATTTATACTTACCAGCTGATGTCCTCTTTAAAAACCAGGTGGCAAAGACTCGCTACAGGACCCAATGCCCAGAGCATCACCTATATTAATAAATGAAACACATTTTTAGCATTTGATGAACAATCCTAACATGTTTGCACAATTCTCTACCTGTCATTTCCCTAAAGTTCACATCTATTGACAATACTCCAGTCTAACTTCTATTATTTACCGTCTAAAGTTGCGGTTGATGATGTCTGCTCTGACATTGAGCCCCTCGTCCCGGAATGGCCCCTCTAGAACAGGATCATCCTCCTCATCTCTGAGGAGGTTTCTGTCCGGCCGGACGGCCTGCAGCATCCCAGCCCGCTGTGCAATATTATGCAGGACGCTACAGGCTACAACGATCTTAGCCACCTTCTTTGGGTTGTACTGGAGGGCTCCTCCCGACCTGTCCAGGCACCTGAACCTCATCTTCAGGAGCCTGAACATCCGTTCAACCACCGCCCTGGTTCTCTTATGAGCCCTATTGTAGCACTCCTCAGACACATCAGTCGGGCTACGCAAGGGGGTAATGAGCCAAGGCCGGCTCATGTACCCAGAATCACCTATAAATTATGAACAGAACATAATTCAAACAGAATCCTCAAAATAGTATTTTGAGTCCAATAAAAAGTTTTGTACACGATAATCCAGTAACAAATGTTTATTTTAAAATTACAAAATCTAGTTCAATATTATTCTCTATCTTCCCATTTCATCTAAGACATGCTACATATGCGTATTTCTCCTAAATAAAGCCTTGTGTAAAATGCAAACTACATGGTTACATTGCATTCTCTATCTGAGCATTTAAGGTAAGACATGCTACATATCTGCATTGAACTAAAAGACATTAGCGGAAAGAGACAATGACATGGTTAAATTGCATTAGCTAATATCTTCCCATTTCAGCTAAGACATGCTACATATGCGTATTTCTCCTAAATCAAGCCTTGTGTAAAAGGCAAACTACATGGTTACATTGCATTCTCTATCTGAGCATTTAAGGTAAGACATGCTACATATCTGCATTGAACTAAAAGACATTAGCGGAAAGAGACAATGACATTGTTAAATTGCATTAGCTAATATCTTCCCAATTCAGCTAAGACATGCTACATATGCATATTTCTCCATATTCAAACCTTGTGTAAAATGCAAACTACATGGTTACATTGCATTCTCTATCTGAGTATTTAAGGTAAGACATGCTACATATCTGCATTGAACTAAAAGTAGACATTAGCGGGGGGACAATATATGGTTAAATTGCATCCTATAGCTGAACATTACGCTAACATTTTAAAACTACAGTGGCAATTGTCAAACTAATTAACCATGTTGTGCACAAATACTCACCAACGAGATAACCAGGGGGCATTTGTCTTTCATCAAACGGTCTCCACAGGGACGACAGAGAGAGGATGCGGGCATCATGACTAGCCCCTCCAAAATTCACACACACATGCATAATCCTCATCTGTGCGTCACAAACATACTGCACGTTGAGGCTATGAAAATGTTTGCGATTTCTGAAGGGCAAGTCATCAATTGGAGCATGCAGCGCAATGTGGGTACAATCTATGGCTCCCTAGACATTGGGCAATTGAGCAATATCAAAGAATTCCCGCTTCAGACGCCTCCAATCACCATCATTTTGTGGGAATCCTATGTAATGCTTACTGATACGTACCATGGCGTCCAGAAAGTTATCAAACACCACAGAGAATGTACCTTGAGCCAGGTCATGCATGTACAGTTCTCCGGATTGAAAACTCCCGGAGGCCAGGACGTATAGACAGCTTAGCATCTTACTCATGGCGGGAACAGCAGTCCTTATTCTTATACGTGGCTCCAAATGAGGTTTAAGAAGATCGTAAAGGCCAATGAGCTGTTCGCGATCGAGCCGATACTTATCATAAACCTCAAAGTCGCTCATGTTTTCCAAGGTGGGTCTCACCCTGTAGACAGGAGGACCTCGAACCAGACGACCCCTTCGTCTCAGTCTGAGCCGCCGAGGCTGCCTGATTCGACCAACAGCTAGTTCGCCAATAGCAGCACCAGCAGCGTCTACCATGTCATCGTCATCCATCTTTCAAACAGCGTAACAAGGTATGCACTTGATCTGATGTGGATCACAAGTGATGCTTTGGCCATGTTGTTTGGGGGATTTATAGTACAATTAGTCCAATGGTAGTGAGTTTGTAATGATTGCTAATTGTATTCACTTGTTTGTATGTGAGCGGTTGTTTGCTGAAATGTTGTTTTCCAACAATGAATCTCAATGTGAAAGTGTCAAATATCACACATACAGTGCATGTTTGTAATGTTTGATCATATGCGTAATCAATATTTCTTAAACGCTATTTTATAGTAAAAAGCACACGTCCAGGCTAACATGAATGAAAGTGCATAGTTGTGTACAATGTGCATCGAATGTGATCGATCAATGTTGCTGCAATATTGTTTGTAAATGATAAAGTAACAGCTGCCATCTGTAGTATTGTATATATAAGTGATTGGTGAGATGTCAATATTGTATGCGTCCCTTTAAAATCGCAATAATAATTAAGAACTTCCCGTCTGCCATCTGTAGTATTGTATATATAAGTGATTGCCGAGCTGTCAATATTGTATGCGTCCCTTTCAAATCGCAATAATAATTCCGAACTTCCGTCTGCCATCTGTAGTATTGTATATATAAGTGATTGCCGAGATGTCAATATTGTATGCGTCCCTTTAAAATCGCAATAATAATTCCGAACTTCCCGTCTGCCATCTGTAGTATTGTATATATAAGTGATTGCCGAGCTGTCAATATTGTATGCGTCCCATTCAAATCGCACTAATGCTGAATAACTTCCGGCTGTCATCTGTAGTATTATATATATAAGTGATTGGTGAGATGTCAATATTGTATGCGTCCCATTAAAATCGCACTAATACTGAATAACTTCCGGCTGTCATCTGTAGTATTGTATATATAAGTGATTGCCGAGCTGTCAATATTGTATGCGTCCCTTTAAAATCGCAATAATAATTCCGAACTTCCCGTCTGCCATCTGTAGTATTGTATATATAAGTGATTGCCGAGATGTCAATATTGTATGCGTCCCATTCAAAACGCACTAATGCTGAATAAGTTCCGGCTGTCATCTGTAGTATTATATATATAAGTGATTGGTGAGATGTCAATATTGTATGCGTTCCATTCAAATCGCAATAATAATTCAGAATTTCCCGTCTGCCATCTGTAGTATTGTATATATAAGTGATTGCCGAGCTGTCAATATTGTATGCGTCCCTTTCAAATCGCAATAATAATTCTGAACTTCCCGTCTGCCATCTGTAGTATTGTATATATAAGTGATTGCCGAGCTGTCAATATTGTATGCGTCCCATTCAAATCGCACTAATGCTGAATAACTTCCGGCTGTCATCTGTAGTATTGTATATATAAGTGATTGCCGAGCTGTCAATATTGTATGCGTCCCATTGAAATGGCACTAATACTGAATAACTTCCGGCTGTCATCTGTAGTATTATATATATAAGTGATTTGCGATCTGACAATATTTATTAATTGTCCCATTGAAATCGCCCTAATAATGCTGTTCCAAACTGTTCTTTACGTATATGTTGTATTGTAGTATTGAGTGTTAAAGTTCAGAAAGGGGCGGTACAGTGGTGAATCTGTGATGTGTATGGTTGAATCTTCTAATGACGTCATGATATTATTAACCTGCCTATGTAGTTCTGAAATCCTCATTATGTTGTTGTATTTGACTACATTGTTATTGTGTGCTGAATAAAATCTAAATGTGTGCTTTGTGGTTGCGTGATGGGTGATGCGTGTTATGTACATATACGTATATGTTGTGATTGTGTCCCACATATGCTGACTTCTATATAGCGGTCTAGCATTGTTGTTCCTTCCCATAAAGTGACATCTGTAATCTGGTGTAATGATGTTCTTGTTGTACGTAATTCCTAATGGTTTATTGTGATGGAATCATGATGTTAAAAGTACAGTAAAATCCATATGTTCTGTTTTGTGATTCCTATAGAGAATGTAATGTGTTTTTCCCCCATCATTTGAATGCACATGTATGAGTGAATGTTAAAAGTAATGTATGTGCATCCATGAGTGATCATGTGTTAAGCCTATGTAGATATGCTGTTGCTTCAAGCATATGAGTTGAATAACTGAAATGCAATAATAAAGGTAAATGAGAATTGTTTCCCATTGTGTAGTGTTTGTGAATCCTGTTAAGTTGACATTATTTTTGTGTCCGTTTAATGTAATTTTTTTTTAAATAAAAGTTTGTACTAGTGATGTTGATTTGTAGTTGATGTAATATAAAAGTCTTAAAAAATTTAATGGTGTTGTGAATATTCAAACAGTAAAATCCATAAATCCACCATAGGGAAATAGTCCATTTCTTGATCTATTTATCATAGCTGGGTCTAACGCATGAAATCATGTCTTTTCTAGCGCTGGTATTTGGAGTTTTTCTGTCTACGCTATTTGCGATGCGTTAGGAAATGAGGGTTCGCGTGCACGAGCACGTCTTCCCAATAGAAGTCAATGGAGGCTCTAAAAATTGGTAATTTTTTTTTTTCTAAGACTGGTTTTCCTCGTAAAGTGAGTGACGTCATGAGCTTGAGTGAAAAAGTAACTAAATCGTGTTCTTTTTGTGATAAATAAATATTTTGTGTATGTCATGTGGTGTATATTGTTTGTATGCATCGATGAGTGTATGTTTGTGATAATCTTATTAGTTAGATGTAGGTATATGAGGGTCTTTTCCCGTGTGTCAATGTAAGTCAATGGGAAAATGTCTGCCATCTGTAGTATTGTATATATAAGTGATTGCCGAGATGTCAATATTGTATGCGTCCCTTTAAAATCGCAATAATAATTCCGAACTTCCCGTCTGCCATCTGTAGTATTGTATATATAAGTGATTGCCGAGCTGTCAATATTGTATGCGTCCCATTCAAATCGCACTAATGCTGAATAACTTCCGGCTGTCATCTGTAGTATTATATATATAAGTGATTGGTGAGATGTCAATATGTATGCGTCCCATTAAAATCGCACTAATACTGAATAACTTCCGGCTGTCATCTGTAGTATTGTATATATTAAGTGATTGCCGAGCTGTCAATATTGTATGCGTCCCTTTAAAATCGCAATAATAATTCCGAACTTCCCGTCTGCCATCTGTAGTATTGTATATATAAGTGATTGCCGAGATGTCAATATTGTATGCGTCCCTTTAAAATCGCAATAATAATTCCGAACTTCCCGTCTGCCATCTGTAGTATTGTATATATAAGTGATTGCCGAGATGTCAATATTGTATGCGTCCCATTCAAATCGCACTAATGCTGAATAAGTTCCGGCTGTCATCTGTAGTATTATATATATAAGTGATTGGTGAGATGTCAATATTGTATGCGTCCCATTCAAATCGCAATAATAATTCAGAATTTTCCGTCTGCCATCTGTAGTATTGTATATATAAGTGATTGCCGAGCTGTCAATATTGTATGCATCCCTTTCAAATCGCAATAATAATTCCGAACTTCCCGTCTGCCATCTGTAGTATTGTATATATAAGTGATTGCCGAGCTGTCAATATTGTATGCGTCCCATTCAAATCGCACTAATGCTGAATAACTTCGGCTGTCATCTGTAGTATTGTATATATAAGTGATTGCCGAGCTGTCAATATTGTATGCGTCCCATTGAAATGGCACTAATACTGAATAACTTCCGGCTGTCATCTGTAGTATTATATATATAAGTGATTTGCGATCTGACAATATTTATTAATTGTCCCATTGAAATCGCCCTAATAATGCTGTTCCAAACTGTTCTTTACGTATATGTTGTATTGTAGTATTGAGTGTTAAAGTTCAGAAAGGGGCGGTACAGTGGTGAATCTGTGATGTGTATGGTTGAATCTTCTAATGACGTCATGATATTATTAACCTGCCTATGTAGTTCTGAAATCCTCATTATGTTGTTGTATTTGACTACATTGTTATTGTGTGCTGAATAAAATCTAAATATGTGCTTTGTGGTTGCGTGATGGGTGATGCGTGTTATGTACATATACGTATATGTTGTGATTGTGTCCCACATATGCTGACTTCTATATAGCGGTCTGGCATTGTTGTTCCTTCCCATAAAGTGACATCTGTAATCTGGTGTAATGATGTTCTTGTTGTACGTAATTCCTAATGGTTTATTGTGATGGAATCATGATGTTAAAAGTACAGTAAAATCCATATGTTCTGTTTGTGATTCTATAGAGAATGTAATGTGTTTTTCCCCCATCATTTGAATGCACATGTATGAGTGAATGTTAAAAGTAATGTATGTGCATCCATGAGTGATCATGTGTTAAGCCTATGTAGATATGCTGTTGCTTCAAGCATATGAGTTGAATAACTGAAATGCAATAATAAAGGTAAATGAGAATTGTTTCCCATTGTGTAGTGTTTGTGAATCCTGTTAAGTTGACATTATTTTTGTGTCCGTTTAAATGTAATTTTTTTTTAAATAAAAGTTTGTTACTAGTGATGTTGATTTGTAGTTGATGTAATATAAAAGTCTTAAAAAATTTAATGGTGTTGTGAATATTCAAACAGTAAAATCCATAAATCCACCATAGGGAAATAGTCATTTCTTGATCTATTTATCATAGCTGGGTCTAACGCATGAAATCATGTCTTTTCTAGCGCTGGTATTTGGAGTTTTTCTGTCTACGCTATTTGCGTGCGTTAGGGAAATGAGGGTTTCGCGTGCACGAGCACGTCTTCCCAATAGAAGTCAATGGAGGCTCTAAAAATTGGTAATTTTTTTTTTTCTAAGACTGGTTTTCCTCGTAAAGTGAGTGACGTCATGAGCTTGAGTGAAAAAGTAACTAAATCGTGTTCTTTTTGTGATAAATAAATATTTTGTGTATGTCATGTGGTGTATATTGTTTGTATGCATCGATGAGTGTATGTTTGTGATAATCTTATTAGTTAGATGTAGGTATATGAGGGTCTTTTCCCGTGTGTCAATGTAAGTCAATGGGAAAATGTCTGCCATCTGTAGTATTGTATATATAAGTGATTGCCGAGATGTCAATATTGTATGCGTCCCTTTAAAATCGCAATAATAATTCCGAACTTCCCGTCTGCCATCTGTAGTATTGTATATATAAGTGATTGCCGAGCTGTCAATATTGTATGCGTCCCATTCAAATCGCACTAATGCTGAATAACTTCCGGCTGTCATCTGTAGTATTATATATATAAGTGATTGGTGAGATGTCAATATTGTATGCGTCCCATTAAAATCGCACTAATACTGAATAACTTCGGCTGTCATCTGTAGTATTGTATATATAAGTGATTGCCGAGCTGTCAATATTGTATGCGTCCCTTTAAAATCGCAATAATAATCCGAACTTCCCGTCTGCCATCTGTAGTATTGTATATATAAGTGATTGCCGAGATGTCAATATTGTATGCGTCCCTTTAAAATCGCACTAATAATTCCGAACTTCCCGTCTGCCATCTGTAGTATTGTATATATAAGTGATTGCCGAGATGTCAATATTGTATGCGTCCCATTCAAATCGCACTAATGCTGAATAAGTTCCGGCTGTCATCTGTAGTATTATATATATAAGTGATTGGTGAGATGTCAATATTGTATGCGTTCCCATTCAAATCGCAATAATAATTCAGAATTTTCCGTCTGCCATCTGTAGTATTGTATATATAAGTGATTGCCGAGCTGTCAATATTGTATGCATCCCTTTCAAATCGCAATAATAATTCCGAACTTCCCGTCTGCCATCTGTAGTATTGTATATATAAGTGATTGCCGAGCTGTCAATATTGTATGCGTCCCATTCAAATCGCACTAATGCTGAATAACTTCCGGCTGTCATCTGTAGTATTGTATATATAAGTGATTGCCGAGCTGTCAATATTGTATGCGTCCCATTGAAATGGCACTAATACTGAATAACTTCCGGCTGTCATCTGTAGTATTATATATATAAGTGATTTGCGATCTGACAATATTTATTAATTGTCCCATTGAAATCGCCCTAATAATGCTGTTCCAAACTGTTCTTTACGTATATGTTGTATTGTAGTATTGAGTGTTAAAGTTCAGAAAGGGCGGTACAGTGGTGAATCTGTGATGTGTATGGTTGAATCTTCTAATGACGTCATGATATTATTAACCTGCCTATGTAGTTCTGAAATCCTCATTATGTTGTTGTATTTGACTACATTGTTATTGTGTGCTGAATAAAATCTAAATATGTGCTTTGTGGTTGCGTGATGGGTGATGCGTGTTATGTACATATACGTATATGTTGTGATTGTGTCCCACATATGCTGACTTCTATATAGCGGTCTGGCATTGTTGTTCCTTCCCATAAAGTGACATCTGTAATCTGGTGTAATGATGTTCTTGTTGTACGTAATTCCTAATGGTTTATTGTGATGGAATCATGATGTTTAAAGTACAGTAAAATCCATATGTTCTGTTTTGTGATTCCTATAGAGAATGTAATGTGTTTTTCCCCCATCATTTGAATGCACATGTATGAGTGAATGTTAAAAGTAATGTATGTGCATCCATGAGTGATCATGTGTTAAGCCTATGTAGATATGCTGTTGCTTCAAGCATATGAGTTGAATAACTGAAATGCAATAATAAAGGTAAATGAGAATTGTTTCCCATTGTGTAGTGTTTGTGAATCTGTTAAGTTGACATTATTTTTGTGTCCGTTTAAATGTAATTTTTTTTTTAAATAAAAGTTTGTTACTAGTGATGTTGATTTGTAGTTGATGTAATATAAAAAGTCTTAAAAAATTTAATGGTGTTGTGAATATTCAAACAGTAAAAATCCATAAATCCACCATAGGGAAATAGTCATTTCTTGATCTATTTATCATAGCTGGGTCTAACGCATGAAATCATGTCTTTTCTAGCGCTGGTATTTGGAGTTTTTCTGTCTACGCTATTTGCGTGCGTTAGGGGAAATGAGGGTTTCGCGTGCACGAGCACGTCTTCCCAATAGAAGTCAATGGAGGCTCTAAAATTGGTAATTTTTTTTTTCTAAGACTGGTTTCCTCGTAAAGTGAGTGACGTCATGAGCTTGTGTGAAAAAGTAACTAAATCGTGTTCTTTTTGTGATAAATAAATATTTTGTGTATGTCATGTTGTGTATATTGTTTGTATGCATCGATGAGTGTATGTTTGTGATAATCTTATTAGTTAGATGTAGGTATATGAGGGTCTTTTCCCGTGTGTCAATGTAAGTCAATGGGAAAATGGATTTGTGTTGTTTTTTTTTTCTAACACCCGAGATCTCGCAACTTTAATCCTTTGTATTTTGATGAAAAATTATTAAATCTTAAAAATAAATATAGTGTAGTGTTTGTATGAGTGTAAGTGTAGTTTGTGTAATATTTGTTTTGTGATTCGTGGATGTTTATTTTGTCGGTATATGTTTACTACTGGGCCTGAGGTGTCGGTAGATATTTGAGCGTTAGGTGATTTTGGAGTGTCGGTAACTGAACTCGAAATACCAGAGTCCGTAAGAAACCAGCGTTAGGGGCCTCTAACGTGGGTTTTCACGGCTAACGCCAAACTCCAAATCTAGGCCAGAGGGTTTATTTTATAGGTAAGTATTTAGATTTAAATAGGAATATTTTAGTTTATAATATTAATATTAGATTTATTTTAATAAGAGTTTAGTTAGGGATGTTAGAGTTAGATTGGGTTATTATACTTAATATATATATAATATAATAACGATATTGACTATATTAACCCTAATATAATTAGGGTTAATATAGTTAATATATATAATATAATAATTATATTAACTATATTAACCCTAATATAATTAGGGTTAATATAGTTAATATAGCTCGGCGGCGGTGTAGGGGGATTAGATTAGGGGTTAATGTGTTTAATATAGCTGGCGGCGGTGTAGGGGGATTAGATTAGGGGTTAATACATTTATTATAGGTGGCAGCGGTGTAGGGGGATTTAGATATGTAGGCAAAGTGCTGATTACTTTGTGACAAAGCCCCGCCAAAAACCCTTTTAAGGCTGGCAAAAGAGCAGTTTTACTTTGGGGTAATGCCATGCAAAAAAGCCCTTTTCAGGGCTATTTGTAGGGTTAGACTTAGGTTTAGTGGTAGGGATAGTTTAGTATTTTAGGGGTTAAATAATTTAATATAGATGGCGGCGGGGTAGGGGCTCACTTTAGGGGGTAGGTAAGGTAGATGGCGGCGGTGTTAGGGGCTCACTTTAGGGGGTTATAGATTTAATATAGCTGGCGGCGGTTTAGGGGTTAATAACTTTATTAGGTTGCGGCGGGGTTTGGGAGCGGCGGTTGAGGGGTTAATACATTTTTTATTGTTAGGATAGTGAGGGGGGATAGCGGATAGAGGGTTAGACGTGTCGGGCTATGTTTAGGAGGCGTGTTACACAGTGCGGGTGATTTCATACTTTAGTCAGGTTTTGTAGGCGCCGGCAGTTTCTAACGTGGCGCAAGTCACTGGCGACGCCAGAAATTTGTACTTGCGCAGATTTCTGGACATCGCTGGTTTATCCGACTTACGGCACGTTAGCATCTGACGGTGCCGTATATTGGATAGCTCGAGTTGCGAGCTGAAACTGCGGGCAACGCGGGTTCCCTCGCTTGCGCCGCAAACTACGCCGTATATCGGATCGCGCCCTAGATCCCTAATGTTCCTACTCCTCCTATAGGCTGGCATGGGTCTTTGTTGATACTCCTCTATCTGGGGATTTAAATCTTTCAAAACATTCCAATGTTTGTTAATAATCTTTATAATTTTCTCAGAGATTATACTGAGATACAAAGGATAACCTGTTTGTCTTCCCCGTCTGTTTCTTTCTCTTTCCATACACCCCTCAATATAGTATCCCTAGGGATTTCCTTCACTTTTTCAGTTTCAACTATTTTACTGTTAAATTCTGATATTAAGATTAAAATCTTAGTGGCTTGGATCAACACATACCACCCCACTCTACATACATATGTATCAGGTTAGTTTTATATCTCAATGCAAGGCAAAATACAATGTTGTATGAGTGCTCCATATCAATCATCGCTTCATCTCCACCAAAATACCCTCAGTCATAATTTCCACAGAAAAAGCCTTTGATTGGGTTGATTGGAGCTTTATGAAAGCCACTTTACTTAAAAGGGATTTGGAGAAAAAAAATGTAAATTACATATCTTCTCTATGCACCACTCCCCCAGCACTTGAAAATCGCACCCTCTCTAGTCCGTTTCTTATTACCAATGGTATGATGCCAACATGCCCTCTATAACCAATATCATTCGGGTGTAATAGAAACCCCAAATTCAACAAAAACTGTAGCATTCAATCAGACATTATGTTATTCCTTTTTTTGTGGCCGATACATTATTGACTAATTTAGAAGTGGCTAATGAATTCCATAAAGTCTTGAATGTTCTTATAAATAAAATCTAAAATTTTACCTAATGCAAAAGTAGAAAACCTAAAACTCTTTTGCTGCTATAAGTAGCAAAACGCTTTGACGGCCTCAACTGATTTATTATATGCTCTTAACTAAAGTAGTTTGAAAAACAACATTGTGACAGACTTTTCTTCATGTGTCCTACAAGACATTCATGGTTGGGAAGATTGAGAGTAGTGAAAATGAACATTTATGTTTTTTATGTCCTTCAAGTTTTACTAAATTAGCTCCCTAAAACATATATTCCATCTTAGTGGAAGAATTAAATTAATTTGTTAAGGGTAAAAATACCCCTGGATAAACAAAAAAATGTCTCTTGGGAATGCCAGATTTAGAGAAACACAGGCATACCTCAGAGAAATTGCAGGTTTGGTTCCAGACCACTGCAATAAAGTGAATATATCAATAAAGTGAGTCACACAAAATTTTTGCTTGCCCAGTGCATATAAAAGTTATATTTACACTATACTTTAGTCTAATAAGTATGCAATAACATTATGCCTAAAAATACAACATACAGACTTTAATTAAAAAATGATGTATTACTTAGAAATTCTAACTATCATCTGAACCTTCAGTGAGTCATAATCTTTTTTCTAGTAGTGTGTATATATGTGTATAAATGTGTATTTATGTGTTTATATTTGTTGGAAACACTTGTTTGACACAAAGTTACTACAAACATTTAATTTGTAAAAAGAGCAATATCTGCGAAGCGCACAATAAAACGATGTATGCCTGTACCACTTAGCTATCAAAGAAAAGCAAACTGGTTCTTGCACTCAGATCACAAATTGTGTGTTGAATGATCTATTCTACCTATTGTAGAATTCTCTGTTGTTCTTGGTAAATTGAGTAAATACTTAGGTTTAATAAGAATTTAAAAATCTTTCCAATTTAGCTTCCCTCAATAAATAGTGAATCTGATGCAAATATTACCTCTATTTTATTGCTTTTTTTAGGTATATTAATTATATGTCATAGCTAAGTGAAATGGCACATAACCCTTTGTTATCGTCATTAATCCAGTCAGAGCTTCTTAATGCAACACTAATATCTACACTAATTCTGCCTAATAAATGTTTTTCCCAAAATGAAACAGTATGTGGCACTGTTGATCTACCTATTGTAGTTTAGAGTTTATGTATGAAAATCTGAATTTGTTGTTTATAAGTAACGCAGGGTTTTGTCTGCCAGATAATGGTCAGTTAATCTCCAGTTGTTAGCTGAATAAAAGAAACAAAGCTATGTGACAACTTGTTCTATTTATCTTTCCTTTATTGTCCAATTTACTTGAACATTTCTCCAGTTAAAGTCTAGAGATCTGGTCAGATCCCCACTGATATGATTTCTATAAAAAACAAACTTCTGAAATACAATGTATTAATTCTCTCTTCTCTGCATAGATCAGAGACCTCTGTTTAACATCTGGAGCCCCATTTTGTGGGCTAGATTACAAGTGGAGTGCTATTTAGCGCTCCCGCCTCAAGTGTAAAGTTTGCTAGACAAAGGCTTTTTGCCTTTTGAAAATAAAAAGTTTGCACTTGAGTGAAACCCAATGCAAGCTAACCAAATATCGCAACCCTGTTAACTTCTCCCCATACAAGTCAATGGAGAGCGCAAACTGAAAAGACCTAACACCTATACTCATGTGCTAACCCGACATGAATATTTCACATTCCAATGTTTTTCACACACAGAACAATGTACTTTTTTTATTGTAAATACATATTGCTATGTATACCTATATATCCTATAGATATATTATATATATAGATATATACTTTTACATTAACAGTATAATTTAGATATATAGAAATATATATTTAATAATAAATGTAATTTTATTTATTTTTATATGAAAAACATTGGAATGTAAAATACGTGTAACGTGCTTCGGGGGTTGCAATTTAGGTCTAAAGCGTTTGGGTTAGTGCACATGAAGGATTGCTAACTTCAATGCGCATTCTTAAAATATTAAATATAAAATATTTAAAAAGTATTAATAATAATTATTATATATTATTATACATACTGTAAAATATATAGATATATTCTATGGAGTATTAAGGATTTAATAAAATCCCATGCTATTATACCCAGACAAACCCTTAACGACCAGCAATGTACGTTGAGGTTGTTAAGGGATTAATCGTTTTTTTTTATATTGTTTATGTGTCAGCGTAACTGTACTTTTAAGTGTATTTATGTTGTATTTCATGCAACTTTTTTTACTTTACTTTCAACTTGTAATACGCAATTTCCGTTGCGTGCAAAAAGACAATAAAAAACAATAGCGCTTGTAATCTATCCCTTTATCAACAGAGTGAAAACCTTGCTGCTTGCAATGTGTTATGGTGTGATCTAGATGAAGCCATACAAAAAATGTAGCAATACAGGTGGGCCAAATTACAAGTGGAGCGCTATTTATCGGCTCCTGCTCGAGATTTAATTGCACCAGAAGTAAGCTTTTTGAGCTTGTATTATGAGTTGAAAGTAAACTGTTTTCGCTCGTGCTCTAAATCGACGATCGCAAAAAGCCAATCTTACAATATTGTGTGCACATTCACATATTCCCCCATGGAAGACAATGGAGCAAAAAAAGTGGAAAAAACCCCACACCAACCAACTTTCTGCACTGCCCCACTACTTTTAGCGAGATTGCAGCAGAGAGAGGCCAGGCCCTTAAGGGCTTAATGACCAGCGCCATCTTTGCACTTGTCTCATGCAGTTTCTACTGCGCATCGGGGCTGGTCATTAAGGGGTTAAGGCCAGGTATTTTTGTATCGCACAGTCTCTACTGTCTCTACAAGAATATAAGTGACTTACCCCAATACCACCTTGCAACTCCGTCCAGCGGCAAAACCCATTTGTGGTCCATTGGAGCAACTGCTCATGCCCCTACGGCGCACAATGGGAATACCATCTGGACAAATCTAAAAGGCAAAGCAAGAGATAACAAGAAATCGTATATGCATAGAATCTATTGTATAGTGAATTCACTCCTAGGCAATCAATATTATCTGTTATATCATCATACAATTAAAGGGTAAGCCTTTGAGAAAGCCAAGCCAGGCAAAATGTACATCAGGCACTCTTCCTACGGCTGTATCAACCACTAAGTGTAACTATGCAAGTCACATTTCACTAGTCAATGTGTTTATTATAACATATCTATAGAATCATATTACCTTTCATTGATCGTATTTTTGGTTTAATTTGTGTTTGTGAACACTTCACTCTTGCCTATACAAATGGGTCTGTGTAATATGCTGAATGTATGGACTATGTGAATCTTGCTACCTGCACTTCCCCTCTTAGTCACTATACTAATTTTGTCATAGGCAATATTTTGGACAGACCTACACCGGTCCAGTATTGAACTAGATAGTATAATTTTGTTTGAGGTCAATCCTCTTTTTTAGATAGATTTTGGTGCAATCCGTGAACCATTTTTTGGTGTATATCTGCCTAAAAATCCCTCCTACTCTATTCTGAGTTTCTATGGTATATATTCTGGGGTCATTGTGGATATACAGCCATTTATTATTTGTTTGTGTTTTAATCTAAGTATTAATCACTACTTATATAATAGTTTTTTATCATTTTTTTTTGGATAATAAATGTTAAGTTTTAATATTATATACCCACTGAATAGCCACTTATACTAGTCTCCCTTTGCGAGTGCTCTACTTTCTGTTCGCTTGTCTCCTATTTTTTCTACATTTACTTGAACAGTGAGCACCCTCCCCTGGTATTACTAGTCTATACTTCATTATATCAGATATTAGTATTATTGTCCCCAATTTGGGTGACTACTTTTATTGGTTAAATTGTGGTAAGCTAATACTTGACGGGGAATCATTAAATACAACTTCCATTACCACTATCCCTATCTTTATTATATAACATACAATTAAAGGGACACTCAAATAAAAAAAACTTTCATTTTTCAAATAGGGCATGTAATTTTAAACAACTTACACATTTCCTATCCCATTAAACTCAATTATTCATATACAGCAATAACTAAAGTTATTGTAGCAACCTATTCTATTAAATTTTACACTATTGTTTATTGTTACCCAAGTTTACTAGATGTTGTAAGAACCTTTCTCTCATATTTAAATCCACAATGGGCTATCAAAAGCGACCAACATTTTCTATCATATATAGTTATCATTTTTATAAGAAGCTTGCAAATCCATATTGGTAATTAGACCATTGGTATAAGAGTCTGTAATGTATAGATCCACCTGATTTCCTTTCTGCAATAGCAGCCTGGCTCTATCACCACCCCTAGATAGGGGAAGGGACATGGTCAATTATCATATATTTGAGTTCAAAGACAGAATGTTTTTGCTATCAGGAGTGTTTAGCTATAGGTTGAATCTTTTATTTTTCCATGGATGTTTAACAAATTGACCTTGATTTAGGCCATTATAAGTAGTGCATCCTAATTTTGGTTTACCCATCCATGTCATTGGGTTATAACTGGGTTTAAAATCAGGTCTCATTATTAGGTCACGTAGTGATTTCCCTCTTTTGTAACCAATTCTAGGTGCAACATAGTTCTCCAATGATAGGGCTTTATCACTTCTCACAGTTTCCCAGTTCTTACTTAGTATTCCAGATAGCTCTTCTTGTGACATATCCTGTAGTTTCCCTCATGGTGTTCCTTAAGATTTTTTCATGATAACCCCTTTCTCTGAATTGTTATTCATGTCCTCCATCTATAGTTCTTTCAGGGTATTTGTGAGTTATTTCTGATTACACATTTTATCTGTAATCTAGGCAACGCCCTTATTTAAAGGGACAGTACACTGTAAAATTGTTTTTCCATAAATGTATTTTAAATGACTTGTTATACCAACTGCAGAGTATAAAATATTTGAGAAATTGCATTTTCGGGTTTATTTGTGTATCTGAAGTAGCTGATTTTGTGCTTTGAAACCACAGCCTATTACAATGGGTTGAGCTTCAGGTGATATCAGATCTCATTATGTTATCACTTTTATGTGCACAGACTTGCTTCCTTATCTTATATTCGTCTAGAAAACCAAAGCTCAATACTTAGAGAGAACAATGGAAAATGATCATTTTATTACTTCACTATCATGCCCCCCACTGAGAGTGTAATCTCTTCTGCTGGCTGTGTTTATTTAGGCTCGTCAATAACGTATACGCCAGTATCAAAACTTTCAGTATAGGTTGGGAAACCACAAGCTAAATCAGCTATTTCAAATGCTGAAATATGAGTAAAGGAGCTACTTGCAACAAATTTAATACACTCTAGCAGGTTAAAAGGATCATTGGGAATAATTTAAAGGGGAGAGAGTTTTTGGGTGAACTGTCCCTTTAAGGCTGGTAGATGACAGCATTCAGCTCTAAGAATAGAGTTTCTATTGGTTTCCTTGTGAAATAATGCTGTTCCCTTTTAAAGATTCTGAGATCCAGAAAGTAAATGATAGATGCAGTGGAAGTCATTTTAAACTTTAGATTATCTTTTGTACTATTCAAATCATTGAACCACTCCTCCAGGTTAACTTGTGAACCTGACCAAATAAAAAATAGGTCATCAATATAGCGCTTGAATAGTTTAATTCTTGTATCCTTAAAGCACTGTCATGTAGGCTTCAAACTCTGACATATAGATATTAGCATAGAATGGGACCACATTGGACCCCATTGCTGTGCCAGATATTTGCAGGTAATGACTCCGTTCAAATCTAAAATAATTCTGAGTCAGACAGCACTATATTAATTGTAGCAAGATTTCTGAAGGGGGGCCAATATATGTATAGCAATCCAAATGATACTGTACTACTAGTAAACCCTCCTTGTGCGGAATCACAGTGAAGAGACTTGTGACGTCTAAAGTTAATAGTATGTCACTTTCTTCAATAATTAGATCTTCCCTTTTAAGTAGGGTAATCAATTAAATTGAGTCCAGTAGAAATGAAGAAATATTCCTGACTATAAGCTGTAGGATGCTATCAATGAAGCTAGCCAGGGGCTGTAATAATGAACCCCTGACAGAGATGATAGGACATCCAGGGGGGGAATTGGGTCCTTGTGAAGGGTGTATATGATTGATGTCACTGGAAATTCAACTGTCAGAAATGCCTTATTTGATGTGCTGATAAATCCCAATCTTTCAATCAGATGCAGATATTCATCAATTTGCTGTTTGAATTTCTTTGTCGGGTCACTAATCAGTTTCTTATAGGTATCCTCATCTGCCAGTTGTCCCAAGATATCTTGTTGATAGTCACAATAGTTCAGCAGAACAAGTGCACCTCCCTTGTCCGATTCTCTTATTACTACAGTAGGGTTATTGCTTAACGACTCCAATGCTTTCCAGCTACTGACAGGTTTATTTTCACCTCTTCCTTATGGCTCTCACATGATTCATATATCTGTTCAGAGATCATTCTTGAGAATGTTTTTATACTAGCATTAGTACTCTTGGGGCCAAATGTACTTCTGCCCCTGAACATATCATTTTCTAGGCTTTCATCCTTAAAGAATTTCTTAAGCCTCAAAGTCCTTTGGAATGTATAAAGATCTACATGGAGGTCAAAAACACATTAGTGGGTACAAATGTTAATCCCCTTTATAAACGTTGTTGCTCTGAATCAGATAGTTGATAGTCACTGAAGTTTATGATGTTATCGGTCCTCAGTACCGTCTCCTCCATGACCGTATCCCCCATCTCCTGTCTGTCATGCCTCCCCCTGCGAGTGTATTGCCTGCATCGTTTTTTTTAATGAGTAGTCATACCTTGAACAGGTGGTTGCATAGTACTGTCAGTTTGTGCAGTTTCATTGCCAGAACTGTTGTCTGAACTATCTACTGTAGTGAGGGTACGAGGTTTAAACACACTCTTTCTATGTGTTCTTAGTGCTCTTCTAGTCTCAGGACCCTGAGGATCGAAGAGCACTAAAAGCACATAGACAGAGGGTGTTTAAAACAAGTACCCTCACTACAGTGGATAGTTCAGACAACAGTTCTGGCAATGGAACTGCACACACTGACAGTACTGGTTCACAGAGGATCCCAGTGGATTCACTACTATATTCCTCGATCTCTCCAAAATCTTCTCAACGATCTTGTTAGGATATAGTGGTTCTTATTGTTGGTAAAAAATATCACATTGGCGTAGTGCATCCAAACACCATGATAAATAAGTGTAGATACTCACAGAGTAAAATAGGAATAAACGGCTCCAGGTGATTAGAAAAGATATTCTCCAGGTTTTTATGTTTAAAAAGCAATTTTATTTAGCTAAACGCGTTTCAACATGGTATATTTTCATATGATTTTTATGAAAACATACCATATATATATATATATATATATATATAAAACACCTGAGACCTCATATCTTTGAGCCCTTATAACTTTTTTGTGCAATATTTAAAAAAAAAATATATATTTTTATTAGTTGGTGTTATTATGATTCTATAAATCAAAGAAACAACAGCAATCAGACTGGTGACAACCTCTATGTGTTTATTCCATATAGTAGTACACAAGACAACAGGTACTCCCCATCAGGTGCAAATAAGATCCTCTTACGCGTTTTGTGTGAGAAATTACACTGCAACAGATTCTAACTGTACTTTGTAATGTATTTTTGATGTGTTTTGTGACACTTTTATGCTTCGTGAAATGATTAACCAGAGCATTGAGGACGCAGTAATCATTGTAGCATAAATTGCGACTGTGTTCAAAATGATAGCTTTTACTTTCAACTTGTTATACCAGCGGTAAACCCGAGAAGTGCAAACACCCACGACAAGCCCCTTATCACTTGTGAGTAAATGTTAGCGCTCCACTTTTAATCTGGCCTATTGTTGGCAACTACGGATAACAATAGTTATTACTATGGAACCGCTACAGTGACAGTATCCTATGCTTGTAGTTACTATAAGAACCTGCTCACTTAGACCCTTGCTTTTTCTACTGCCTTGACCAGCTATGAAATCCTCACATGTCCTAAAACTCAATATGGAAAATGAAAGAAAAATTATACTTGTCAAAATTTAAAAAAAGTAATGATTTATAGTAGTTGCAGGAAGTGACATCAACTAGAATGACCTTACAATTAAAAAAAATATAAAGCCCCAGAAAATATTAAACTTTAGGTATTACACAGAGAGAGGTTTGGAATTTGGAATCCTCTGTATTTATTATGTTTACAATTGCATTTGTATTTCCATACTCCAATGGCCTAAAGAAATATGAAACACAAAATTTTTCTTTCATGATTCAGATAAAGCATGCAATTTTAAACAACTTTCTATTTTAAATTTTCCTTTGTTCTCTTGGTATCTTTTGTTGAAAAACAGGAACACATGCTTATCTATTTGCAAAAGCACTAGATGACTGAACTGTTTCCTGACATGAAGTGCTCCACACAGAATATAATGGGAATGAAGCAAATTTAATAATATTAGTAAATTGGAAACTTTTTAAATGGCATGCTCATGTCTGAATCGAAAAATAACATAATTTATGTAAGAACTTACCTGATAAATTCATTTCTTTCATATTAGCAAGAGTCCATGAGCTAGTGACGTATGGGATATACATTCCTACCAGGAGGGGCAAAGTTTCCCAAACCTCAAAATGCCTATAAATACACCCCTCACCACACCCACAATTCAGTTTAACGAATAGCCAAGAAGTGGGGTGATAAGAAAAAAGTGCGAAAGCATATAAAATAAGGAATTGGAATAATTGTGCTTTATACAAAAAAATCATAACCACCCCAAAAAAAGGGCGGGCCTCATGGACTCTTGCTAATATGAAAGAAATGAATTTATCAGGTAAGTTCTTACATAAATTATGTTTTCTTTCATGTAATTAGCAAGAGTCCATGAGCTAGTGACGTATGGGATAATGATTACCCAAGATGTGGATCTTTCCACACAAGAGTCACTAGAGAGGGAGGGATAAAATAAAGACAGCCAATTCCTGCTGAAAAATAATCCACACCCAAAATAAAGTTTAACGAAAAACATAAGCAGAAGATTCAAACTGAAACCGCTGCCTGAAGTACTTTTCTACCAAAAACTGCTTCAGAAGAAGAAAATACATCAAAATGGTAGAATTTAGTAAAAGTATGCAAAGAGGACCAAGTTGCTGCTTTGCAAATCTGATCAACCGAAGCTTCATTCCTAAACGCCCAGGAAGTAGAAACTGACCTAGTAGAATGAGCTGTAATTCTCTGAGGCGGAGTTTTACCCGACTCAACATAGGCAAGATGAATTAAAGATTTCAACCAAGATGCCAAAGAAATGGCAGAAGCTTTCTGGCCTTTTCTAGAACCGGAAAAGATAACAAATAGACTAGAAGTCTTTCTGAAAGATTTAGTAGCTTCAACATAATATTTCAAAGCTCTAACAACATCCAAAGAATGCAAAGATTTCTCCTTAGAATTCTTAGGATTAGGACATAATGAAGGAACCACAATTTCTCTACTAATGTTGTTGGAATTCACAACATTAGGTAAAAATTCAAAAGAAGTTCGCAACACCGCCTTATCCTGATGAAAAATCAGAAAAGGAGACTCACAAGAAAGAGCAGATAATTCAGAAACTCTTCTGGCAGAAGAGATGGCCAAAAGGAACAAAACTTTCCAAGAAAGTAATTTAATGTCCAATGAATGCATAGGTTCAAACGTAGGAGCTTGAAGAGCCCCCAGAACCAAATTCAAACTCCAAGGAGGAGAAATTGACTTAATGACAGGTTTTATACGAACCAAAGCTTGTACAAAACAATGAATATCAGGAAGAATAGCAATCTTTCTGTGAAAAAGAACAGAAAGAGCAGAGATTTGTCCTTTCAAAGAACTTGCGGATAAACCTTTATCTAAACCATCCTGAAGAAACTGTAAAATTCTCGGAATTCTAAAAGAATGCCAAGAAAAATGATGAGAAATACACCAAGAAATATAAGTCTTCCAGACTCTATAATATATCTCTCTAGATACAGATTTACGAGCCTGTAACATAGTATTAATCACAGCGTCAGAGAAACCTCTTTGACGAAGAATCAAGCGTTCAATCTCCATACCTTTAAATTTAAGGATTTCAGATCCTGATAGAAAAAAGGACCTTGTGACAGAAGGTCTGGTCTTAACGGAAGAGTCCACGGTTGGCAAGAGGCCATCCGGACAAGATCCGCATACCAAACCCTGTGAGGCCATGCCGGAGCTACCAGCAAAACAAACGAGCATTCCTTCAGAATCTTGGAGATTACTCTTGGAAGAAGAACTAGAGGCGGAAAGATATAGGCAGGATGATACTTCCAAGGAAGTGATAATGCATCCACTGCCTCCGCCTGAAGATCCCGGGATCTGGACAGATACCTGGGAAGTTTCTTGTTTAGATGGGACGCCATCAAATCTATTTCTGGAAGTTCCCACATTTGAACGATCTGAAGAAATACCTCTGGGTGAAGAGACCATTCGCCCGGATGCAACGTTTGGCGACTGAGATAATCCGCTTCCCAATTGTCTACACCTGGGATATGAACTGCAGAGATTAGACAGGAGCTGGATTCCGCCCAAACCAAAATTCGAGATACTTCTTTCATAGCCAGAGGACTGTGAGTTCCTCCTTGATGATTGATGTATGCCACAGTTGTGACATTGTCTGTCTGAAAACAAATGAACGATTCTCTCTTCAGAAGAGGCCAAGACTGAAGAGCTCTGAAAATTGCACGGAGTTCCAAAATATTGATCGGTAATCTCACCTCCTGAGATTCCCAAACTCCTTGTGCCGTCAGAGATCCCCACACAGCTCCCCAACCTGAGAGACTTGCATCTGTTGAAATTACAGTCCAGGTCGGAAGCAAAAAAGAAGCCCCCTGAATTAAACGATGGTGATCTGTCCACCACGTTAGAGAGTGTCGAACAATCGGTTTTAAAGATATTAATTGAGATATCTTTGTGTAATCCTTGCACCATTGATTCAGCATACAAAGCTGAAGAGGGTCGCATGTGAAAACGAGCAAAGGGGATCGCGTCCGATGCAGCAGTCATAAGACCTAGAATCTCCATGCATAAGGCTACCGAAGGGAATGATTGTGACTGAAGGTTTCGACAAGCTGCCATCAGTTTTAGACGCCTCTTGTCTGTTAAAGACAGAGTCATGGACACTGAATCTATTTGGAAACCCAGAAAGGTTACCCTTGTCTGAGGAATCAATGAACTTTTTGGTAAATTGATCCTCCAACCATGATCTTGAAGAAACAACACAAGTCGATTCGTATGAAATTCTGCTAAATGTAAAGACTGAGCAAGTACCAAGATATCGTCCAAATAAGGAAATACCACAATACCCTGTTCTCTGATTACAGACAGAAGGGCACCGAGAACCTTTGTAAAAATTCTTGGAGCTGTAGCAAGGCCAAACGGCAGAGCCACAAACTGGTAATGCTTGTCCAGAAAAGAGAATCTCAGGAACCGATAATGATCCGGATGAATCGGAATATGCAGATATGCATCCTGTAAATCTATTGTGGACATATAATTCCCTTGCTGAACAAAAGGCAAGATAGTCCTTACAGTTACCATCTTGAACGTTGGTATCCTTACATAACGATTCAATATTTTTAGATCCAGAACTGGTCTGAAGGAATTCTCCTTCTTTGGTACAATGAAGAGATTTGAATAAAACCCCATCCCCTGTTCCTGAACTGGAACTGGCATAATTACTCCAGTCAACTCTAGATCTGAAACACAATTCAGAAATGCTTGAGCTTTTACTGGATTTACTGGGACACGGGAAAGAAAAAATCTCTTTGCAGGAGGTCTCATCTTGAAACCCATTCTGTACCCTTCTGAAACAATGTTCTGAATCCAAAGATTGTGAACAGAATTGATCCAAATTTCTTTGAAAAAACGTAACCTGCCCCCTACCAGCTGAGCTGGAATGAGGGCCGCATCTTCATGTGGACTTAGAAGCAGGCTTTGCCTTTCTGGCTGGCTTGGATTTATTCCAGATTGGAGATGGTTTCCAAACTGAAACTGCTCCTGAGGATGAAGGATCAGGTTTTTGTTCTTTGTTGAAACGAAAGGAACGAAAACGATTATTAGCTCTGTTTTTACCCTTAGATTTTTTATCCTGTGGTAAAAAAGTTCCTTTCCCACCAGTAACAGTTGAAATAATAGAATCCAACTGAGAACCAAATAATTTGTTACCCTGGAAAGAAATGGAAAGTAGAGTTGATTTAGAAGCCATATCAGCATTCCAAGTCTTAAGCCATAAAGCTCTTCTAGCTAAAATAGCTAGAGACATAAACCTGACATCAACCCTGATAATATCAAAGATGGCATCACAGATAAAATTATTAGCATGCTGAAGAAGAATAATAATATCATGAGAATCATGATGTGTTACTTGTTGCGCTAAGGTTTCCAACCAAAAAGTTGAAGCTGCAGCAACATCAGCCAAAGATATAGCAGGTCTAAGAAGATTACCTGAACACAGATAAGCTTTTCTTAGAAAGGATTCAATTTTCCTATCTAAAGGATCCTTAAACGAAGTACCATCTGACGTAGGAATAGTAGTACGTTTAGCAAGGGTAGAAATAGCCCCATCAACTTTAGGGATTTTGTCCCAAAATTCTAATCTGTCAGACGGCACAGGATATAATTGCTTAAAACGTTTAGAAGGAGTAAATGAATTACCCAATTTATCCCATTCTTTGGAAATTACTGCAGAAATAGCATTAGGAACAGGAAAAACTTCTGGAATAACCACAGGAGATTTAAATACCTTATCCAAACGTTTAGAATTAGTATCAAGAGGACCAGAATCCTCTATTTCTAAAGCAATTAGAACTTCTTTAAGTAAAGAACGAATAAATTCCATTTTAAATAAATATGAAGATTTATCAGCATCAACCTCTGAGACAGAATCCTCTGAACCAGAAGAGTCATCAGATTCAGAATGATGATGTTCATTTAAAAATTCATCTGTAGGGAGAGAAGTTTTAAAAGATTTTTTACGTTTACTAGAAGGAGAAATAACAGACATAGCCTTCTTTATGGATTCAGAAACAAAATCTCTTATGTCATCAGGAACATTCTGCACCTTAGATGTTGAAGGAACTGCAACAGGCAATGGTACTTTACTAAAGGAAATATTATCTGCATTAACAAGTTTGTCATGACAATCAATACAAACAACAGCTGGAGGAATAGCTACCAAAAGTTTATAGCAGATACACTTAGCTTTGGTAGATCCAGCACTAGACAGCGATTTTCCTGTAGTATCTTCTGACTCAGATGCAACGTGAGACATCTTGCAATATGTAAGAGAAAAAACAACAACATATAAAGCAAAATTGATCAAATTCCTTAAATGACAGTTTCAGGAATGGGAAAAAATGCCAAAGAACAAGCTTCTAGCAACCAGAAGCAATGAAAAATGAGACTTAAATAATGTGGAGACAAAAGCGACGCCCATATTTTTTAGCGCCAAATAAGACGCCCACATTATTTGGCGCCTAAATGCTTTTTTGGCGCCAAAAATGACGCCACATCCGGGACGCCGACATTTTTGGCGCAAAATAACGTCAAAAAAAAGACGCAACTTCCGGCGACACGTATGACGCCGGAAACGGAAAATAATTTTTGCGCCAAAAAAGTCTGCGCCAAGAATGACGCAATAAAATGAAGCATTTTCAGCCCCCGCGAGCCTAACAGCCCACAGGGAAAAAAGTCAAATTTTTGAAGGTAAGAAAAAATGATTAAATCAAATGCATTATCCCAAATATGAAACTGACTGTCTGAAAAATAAGGAAAGTTGAACATTCTGAGTCAAGGCAAATAAATGTTTGAATACATATATTTAGAACTTTATAAACAAAGTGCCCAACCATAGCTTAGAGTGTCACAGAAAATAAGATTTACTTACCCCAGGACACTCATCTACATGTTTGTAGAAAGCCAAACCAGTACTGAAACGAGAATCAGCAGAGGTAATGGTATATATAAGAGTATATCGTCGATCTGAAAAGGGAGGTAAGAGATGAATCTCTACGACCGATAACAGAGAACCTATGAATAGACCCCTTAGAAGGAGATCACTGCATTCAAATAGGCAATACTCTCCTCACATCCCTCTGACATTCACTGCACGCTGAGAGGAAAACCGGGCTCCAACTTGCTGCGGAGCGCATATCAACGTAGAATCTAGCACAAACTTACTTCACCACCTCCATCGGAGGCAAAGTTTGTAAAACTGAATTGTGGGTGTGGTGAGGGGTGTATTTATAGGCATTTTGAGGTTTGGGAAACTTTGCCCCTCCTGGTAGGAATGTATATCCCATACGTCACTAGCTCATGGACTCTTGCTAATTACATGAAATAATTTTTTTTTTTATATATCCCTTTAATTTAAAAGCAGGCTACTCAAATCCATTTTCTAATATATTCTGTTCTGATTCGGAAGCCAAAGCTGCATAAAAATGCACAGTACCCCTTAAATCTAAAGACCCCTATGCAATTCGCCTGACACATAAACACCCCTTAAATGAAAACATCCAATGTGATCCTGCACACTGGTAAACACCCCTTAAAGGGACAGTCAAGTCCAAAAAAAACTTTCATGTTTCAAATAGGGCATGCAATTTTAAACAACTTTCTAATTTACTTTTATCACCAATTTTGCTTTGTTCTTTTGTTATTCTTAGTTGAAAGCTAGACCTAGCAAGGCTCATATGATAATTTCTAAGGCCGCGTCTAATCACATGATTTTGTATTTGCTTTTCACAGCAGGGGAGAGCTAGTCCAGGTAATCCCTATAGATAACATTGTGAGCACGCCCGTGAATTGTGGCAGACACTGCACTAATTGGCTAAAACGAAAGTCAAAAGATAATAAAAAAAATGTCATGTGATCAGGGGGCTGTCAGAAGAGGTTTAGATACAAGTTAATCACAGAGGTAAAAAGTATATTATTATAATTGTGTTGGTTATGCAAAACTGGGGAATGGGTAATAAAGGGATTATCTATCTTTTAAAACAACAAAAATTCTGGTGTTGACTGTCCCTTTAATGATAACCATCCAATACACACACCCATCAAGTACTAACCCCAGTCTCAAATCTTCCTAAAATCTGAAGGAAAAAAAAGGAAAACTAAATACAATTATTTCTATTTCAGCACTAAGCAGATAAAGTTTTTTTTTTCTTTTATAAACTACAATTCAAGCAGCAGAAGCCCTTATAATACATTAGTTTCTCAATACCATAATTTTCCACACAGTTTATGTTTCTTTACGTTATACCTTTATCAGTCATAGCATACTGTATACCATCTGATGAACTGCATGACATATTGGTAACACACATCAGTTACTCTTTGTTCACAGAAAATACTCTAAACCAACTTTCATAAAAGAACAGGCAACGACTTTCATGTCATTCTTTATAGGTAGTGTTTTACTTATGAGAATATCAGTTTGTCATCCTCTGATACAAGCATGCACACTGTAAAAAACACAGAAAAAAGAAATAATACAATTATACTTGCATATAGAGGCAGATTCCAATGTTGTTGATTGTGTTTGTGCACTGTTTACCTGCTCATGATGCTTGTTTTCCCAACATTGGAATGTTCAACATTCAAACGATAGCACAGTTTCTGTACTGAAAAAAAGTTTGGATATCAGAAACGTTGCCCATACAAAACATGTACAACATTGACTCTGGGCATCACAATCCTTCCAACCACAAGTTATCAACTAAATATAGAGAGCAAAATAGATCCAATGAATTATACAGCTAAATGCCCTTAAAGCCACTTGAATGATCAACATCCACATCTATCACATATCCAATTAAGGAGATTAAGGAGACAATGCAATCAATCACTGATCTTTCAGTGCTAGACCCAAAAAGCAACATGGCAGTAATAGCAAAGGCTTTTTTGATGATCGATCAATTTGAGCCAAATATTATTATTATTATTATTATTATTATCAGGTATTTGTAGAGCGCCAACAGATTCATCATCATCATCGTCATCAATTTAATGTAAAAACACACAAAATATATATATAAAATATATTGTCACTTGTGAAATTGATACAGATATAATGAAATATGTATAACTAGTGATGTCGCAAACCTAAAATTTTCGGTTCGCGAACGGGCGGACTCAAACTTCCGGTATTGTTCGCGAACGCGCGAACCGTGCAAACCGCCCATTGAATTCAAAGGCAGGCGAACTTTAAAACCTACAAGGACTCTTTCTGGCCACAATAGTGATGGAAAAGTTGTTTCAAGGGTACTAACACCTGGACTGTTGCATGCTGGAGGGGGATCCCTGGCAAAACTCCCATGGAAAATTACATAGTTGATGCAGAGTCTGCTTTTAAGCCATAATGGGTCTAAATCAACTAACATTCCCAAAGTGGCTGTCTCAAAAACATCCCGGACAGAAGATAGATTGATAGATAGGATAGATAGATATACATAGATTGATAGTTAGATATAATCAATAGAAGACAAATAGATAGATTTGTTAGATATATAATTACCCTAATAAAGTCTAATAATTAAACATGCGTTCTTGGACCCAACTAGCTTGTGTTAATTAGTACTTTTCTTAGCACTTTAATCCCTGTTCTGACAATTTTTGCAATACTGTTAAAAGAAATAGGATTGCTGGCAATAATTGGCTAGGTGGGCCTGGCACACAGCAGGCTGCAAGGCAGGAGGAAAGTGCAATTCACTGGCACCAGCAAACTGAGGATTCGCCACAAATATTACCCAAAATTTTAATTTTTAATTACTAAGAATACTGTGACAACAAATATGATTGGTGTAAATATTTTTTAAGTAGGCCTAGCACACAGGCTTGGAAGGCTGTAGAAAAGTGCAATTCAAAGGCACGAGCAAATTGAGGATTAAGATCAACACTAAAAAATTTTTTTATTTAAATTAATAACTATACTGTCTGACTGTGACAAACAATTATGATTGGCGTAAATAGTTGGCTAGACGGCCTGGCACAAAAGGCTGGCAGTGGCAGACAGAAGGTAAATGCAATTCAATGGCACTAGGAGACTGAATATTTGCAGTCCAAAAAATTATGATTTTTTTTATTTTTATTACTGTAACAAGAATTGTGATTGGTGCCACTAATTGGCTACTTGGGCCTGGCACACAGGCTGACAGATATGAGTCGTGGATGGTAGGTAGGGCAGCAATTTAACACAGTATGCTGCTGTGTAAGTGACAAAAACACAGGACTGATAGAAAATTAAGTTACATTACACTAGCAAAATATTTGAAAATTTTAGATTTTAATATTAAAATTATGTTAAGAAGTGCAATGCACATATGACTCTATGAGTGGTCGCACTGGCTGGCTGCTACGTAGGGCAGCAATTATAACAACAGTATGCTGTGTAAGTCAGATAGACAGTTAGACACAGGCCTGATAGAAAATACAATTAGATTACACTAGCATAATGATTTAAAGACTTTTTTTTGGAAATTTTAAGAAAAAGGTTAAGCACATACATATGAGTCGTGGCTGATAGCCTTGGAAGGGCAGCTATTAAAAACAGTAGGCTCTGTATGTCGGATACACACACGCCTGATAGAAAATACTATTAGATTACAATAGAAAAATGATTGAAATTATTTTTTTTGGGGGGGGGGAATTAAAAAAAGGTTAAACACATATGAGTCGTGGCTCATAGACTAGGGAGGGCAGCAAGTAAACACAGTAGGCTCTCTATGTCAGCAAAACACACAGGCCGGATAGAAAATTATATTAGATTACACTAGCAAACAAATTTAAACTTTTTTTTTTTTATATTAAAATTAAGGTGAAAGAAAAATAGATATGAGTGCTGGGTGGCTGCCTGGCACAGACCAATTAACCAAAAGACTGAAAAAAAAAGAGGTATATTAATGCTGAGTGAGCCTGACAGACACAGGCATGATAGTAAATGTAATTAGATTACACTAGCAAAATATATATTTTTTTTAAATTAAAAATAATGTTATAAACGGATATTAACACTGGTGGCTGCTGGCTGGCACAGAGCAATGAACCAGAGTATATGCTGTGTGACACTGGCCTAATAGAAAATGAAAAAAAATTACACTAGAAAAATAATTATATTTTTGGGTTAGTTAAATTTAAACTAATGTTGTTAGGGAGATATCAGTGGTGGCAGTAATCACAGCATATGCTGTGAGCCCTTAAACACACAGCTGAAAGCCAGGCAAATGCTAATAAAAAAAAAAAACGAAAAAAAAAAAAAAAAAAAAGTCACGAAATATAGCCCTAAAAAAGGGCTTTTTGGGGTGCTGTGCTTGCAGCAGAGATGAGTGGAGTCCTTCTGGACTGTAAATACACTAACCTAGCTATGTTTTTTCCTATTAATGTCAGGAGCAAAAACACAACACGTCCTCTCATTAACAAAGCAAGGTCGTTATGAGTCTAAAATGGCGGATTCCGAGTAGCTGGGAGTGTCTGTGAGGGAGTGTCCTGATGTTGATTGGCTCTAATGTGTCCAGGCGGCTGTGACATAAAGGTCAAAGTTTCCACAATGATGACACATAGGGGCGGATCGAACATCGCCATGTGTTCGCCCACAAACGCGAACCCGCACAGGCTATCTTCGCTGTGAACCATTCTAGGGCGAACAGTTCGGGACATCACTATGTATAACCTCTACAAATTACCATTAAAAAATATTTTTTTTAATTACAAAAAATCACCACTCTTTCCTATTGCAACATATACACAGACTCCATTAACCCACAATAAATATAGACACTCGCTGATAGAGAACATATGTCTTGTGAGCATTGGCGAGCATGCAGAAAGAAAGAAGAACGACAGAAGAGGAGAGAAAGGATGAGTGGCATAGTCAGTTGGTGAGAGCAGCTTACCAGGAAAGAGTGTATGGCGGTAAATTTGACAATGAAAGTGTGCATGAGAAGCCTGTGCAGTTTTGAAAGTAATTGAGCAGCTTGGAATGCAGAAGAAAACGGTAGCCACCTGCACATCCAAAAGGTAGGCCCAATGCCCCTACGATACTATGTCAGAGTTTTTTTTTTTTCATGCCTTGAGGGAAGTAAAAATAATCAAGAGGTATTGCTTAAGTGCACAAGTCTCCTTGTTCTATAAGACCTTGTAAAAGGTGACTTGGAGCCACTGGGGCCTAGTTATCAAGCCGTCAACCTCAAATACGCTGGAATTCCGCGTATTTAATAAATAATAAAGTTATTACCCCCTAAACCGCCGCTCCCGGAGCCCACCGCAAGCTACTCTATACATATTAACCCCTAAACCGCCGCTCCCGGACCCTGCCGCAACCTATATTAAATTTATTAACCCCTAATCTGCCCCCCTACAGCGTCGCCACCTATAATACATTTATTAACCCCTATCCTGCTCCCCATTACACCGCCGCCACTGTAATAAATTTATTAACCCCTAAACCTAAGTCTAACACTAACCCTAACACCCCCTAACTTAAATATTAATTAAATAAATCTAAATATTATTTCTATTATGAACTAAATTAATCCTATTTAAAACTAAATACCTTTAAAATAAACCCTAATATAGCTACAATATAAATAATAATTATATTGTAGCTATCTTAGGATTTATTTTTATTTTACAGGCATCTTTCAATTTATTTTAACTAGGTACAATAGCTATTAAATAGTTATTAACTATTTAATAGCTTACCTAGCTAAAATAAGAGAAATTTACCTGTAAAATAAAAACTAACCTAAGTTACAATTACACCTAACACTACACTATACTTTAATAAATTATTCCTATTTAAAACTAAATACTTACCTGTAAAATAAACCCTAAGATAGCTACAATGTAATTAATAATTACATTGTAGCTATTTTAGGAATTATATTTATTTTACAGGTAACTTTGTATTTACTTTAGCTAGTTAGAATAGTTATTAAATAGTTATTAACTATTTAATAACTACCTAGCTAAAAGAAATACAAAATTACCTGTAAAATAAATCCTAACCTAAGTTACAATTAAACCTAACACTACACTATCATTAAATAAATTAAATAAATTAACTACAAATAACTACAATTAAATACAATTACATAAACTAACTAAAGTTCAAAAAATAAAAAAGCTAAGTTACAAAAAATAAAAAAAATAAGTTACAAACATTTTAAAAATATTACAACAATTTTAAGCTACTTACACCTAATCTAAGCCCCCTAATAAAATAACAACCCCCCCAAAATAAAAAAATGCCCTACCCTATTCTAAATTAAAAAAGTTCAAAGCTCTTTTACCTTACCAGCCCTTAAAAGGGCATTTTGTGGGGCATGCCCCAAAGAATTCAGCTCTTTTGCCTGTAAAAGAAAAATACAACCCCCCCAACATTAAAACCCACCACCCCCCTTAAAATAACCTAACACTAATCCCCTGAAGATCATCCTACCTTGAGTCATCTTCACTCAGCCGAGCAGCGATGGAACCGAAGAGGAGACCCGGAGCGGCAGAAGTTATCCTCCAATCGGCACTGAAGAAATCTTCCATCCGATGAAGTGATCCTCCAAGCGGTGCTGAAGAAGTCTTCCATCCGGGTGATGTCATGTTCCAAGAGGCGCTGAAGAAGTCTTCTATCCGGGTGATGTCATCTTCCAAGCGGGGTCTTCAATCTTCATCCTGCCGACGCGGAACATCCTTCTTTACCGACGGACTACCGACGAATGAAGGCTCCTTTAAGGGACGTCATCCAAGATGGCGTCCCTTCAATTCCGATTGGCTGATAGGATTCTATCAGCCAATCGGAATTAATGTAGGAAAAATCTGATTGGCTGATTGAATCAGCCAATCAGATTCAAGTTCAATCCGATTGGCTGATCCAATCAGCCAATCAGATTGAGCTTGCATTCTATTGGCTGAAGGGACGCCATCTTGGATGACGTCCCTTAAAGGAGCCTTCATTCGTCGGTAGTCCGTCGGTAAAGAAGGATGTTCTGCGTCGGCGGGATGAAGATTGAAGACCCCGCTTGGAAGATGACATCGCCCGGATAGAAGACTTCTTCAGCGCCTCTTGGAAGATAACATCGCCCGGATGGAAGACTTCTTCAGCGCCGCTTGGAGAATCACTTCATCGAATGGAAGATTTCTTCAGCGCCGCTTGGAGGATAACTTCTGCCGCTCCGGGTCTCCTCTTTGGTTCCATCGCTGCTCGGCTGAGTGAAGACGACTAAAGGTATGATGATCTTCAGGGAATTAGTGTTAGGTTATTTTAAGGGGGGTTTGGGTTAGATTAGGGGTATGTGGGTGGTGGGTTTTAATGTTAGGGGGGGTTGTATTTTTCTTTTACATGCAAAAGAGCTGAATTCTTTGGGGCATGCCCCACAAAATGCCCTTTTAAGGGCTGGTAAGGTAAAAGAGCTTTGAACTTTTTTTAATTTAGAATAGGGTAGGGCATTTTTTATTTTGGGGGGGTTGTTATTTTATTAGGGGGCTTAGATTAGGTGTAAGTATCTTAAAATTGTTGTAATATTTTTAAAATGTTTGTGACTTATTTTTTTATTTTTGTACTTTAGTTAGTTTATGTAATTGTATTTAATTTTAGTTATTTGTAGGTAATTTTATTTAATTAATGTAATGATAGTGTAGTGTTAGGTTTAATTGTAACTTAGGTTAGGATTTATTTTACAGGTAATTTTGTATTTCTTTTAGCTAGGTAGTTATTAAATAGTTAATAACTATTTAATAACTATTCTAACTAGCTAAAATAAATACAAAGTTACCTGTAAAATAAACCCTAAGATAGCTACAATATAATTAATAATTACATTGTAGCTATCTTAGGGTTTATTTTACAGGTAAGTATTTAGTTTTAAATAGGAATAATTTATGTAAGTATAGTGTAGTGTTAGGTGTAATTGTAACTTAGGTTAGTTTTTATTTTACAGGTTAATTTCTCTTTATTTTAGCTAGGTAAGCTATTAAATAGTTAATAACTATTTAATAGCTATTGTACCTAGTTAAAATAAATTGAAATTTGCCTGTAAAACGACAACGGTATAGGGGGGGCAGGATAGGGGTTACTAGGTATAATGTAGGTGGCAGCGGTGTCCGGGAGCGGCGTTTTAGGGGTTAATACATTTATAATAGTTGCGGCGGGGTCTAGGAGCGGCGGTTTAGGGGTTAATACATTTATAAGAGTTGTGGCGGGGTCTAGGAGCGGCAGTTTAGGGGTTAGTAACTTTATTTAGTTGCGGGAGGCTCCGGGGGCGCTGGTATAGGGGGTAGAACAGTGTAGTATAGTGTGGGTGCTTAGTGACAGCTAGCAAGAAAGCTGTCAAAAAGCCGAAGAGCAGCGAGATCGGATGAGTGATAACTCTCACAGTCCGCTGCTCATCGCCCCGTACTTGGTGCGCGGCTTTTTAACAGCTTTTTTGATAACTTAGGCGAATTTTTGCAGGTCCGCGGCGGCGATGTGAGGCGAGCTTAGGCGAGCGTATTGGGCCGGCGAAGGCAGGAAAAGTAGACACGTTGATAACTAGGCCCCACTGTCTCAGTACCCATGTTGGCACGCATATTAAGTTGCATATATATTCTAGCCTTTGCCATTTTAAGAGGATGGATGATTTTGTCAGTTAGCTAACCAGCAGCTAGATTTAGAGTTTGGCGGTAGCCGTGAAAACCAGCGTTAGAGGCTCCTAACGCTGGTTTTGGGCTACCGCTGGTATTTAGAGTCAGTCAGGAAAGGGTCTAACGCTCACTTTCCAGCCGCGACTTTTCCATACCGCAGATCCCCTTATGTCAATTGCGTATCCTATCTTTTCAATGGGATCTTTCTAACGCCGGTATTTAGAGTCGTGGCTGAAGTGAGCGTTAGAAATCTAACGACAAAACTCCAGCCGCAGAAAAAAGTCAGTAGTTAAGAGCTTTCTGGGCTAACGCCGGTTTATAAAGCTCTTAACTACTGTGCTCTAAAGCTACTAACACCCATAAACTACCTATGTACCCCTAAACCGAGGCCCCCCCACATCGCCTCCACTCTATTAAAAATGTTTAACCCCTAATTTGCCGCTCCATACACCGCCGCCACCTACGTTATCCCTATGTACCCCTAATCTGCTGCCCCTAATACCGCCGACACCTACATAATATTTATTAACCCCTAATCTGCACCCCCAACGTCGCCGCCACCTACCTACACTTATTAACCCCTAATCTGCCGACCGGACCGCACCGCTACTATAATAAATGTATTAACCCCTAATCCGCCTCACTCCCGCCTCAATAACCCTATAATAAATAGTATTAACCCCTAATCTGCCCTCCCTAACATCGCCGACACCTAACTTCAAGCAATAACCCCTAATCTGCCGACCGGAGCTCACCGCTACTCTAATAAATTTTTTAACCCCTAAAGCTAATTCTAACCCTAACCCTAACACCCCCCTAAGTTAAATATAATTTTTATCTAACGAAATAAATTAACTCTTATTAAATAAAATTATTCCTATTTAAAGCTAAATACTTACCTGTAAAAAAAACCCTAATATAGCTACAATATAAATAATAATTATATTGTAGCTATTTTAGGATTAATATTTATTTTACAGGCAACTTTGTATTTATTTTAACCAGGTACAATAGCTATTAAATAGTTAAGAACTATTTAATAGCTACCTAGTTAAAATAATTACAAAATTACCTGTAAAATAAATCCTAACCTAAGTTACAATTAAACCTAACACTACACAATCAATAAATTAATTAAATAAAATACCTACAATTATCTACAATTAAACCTAATACTACACTATCAATAAATTAATTAAATACAATACCTACAAATAAATACAATTAAATAAACTAACTAAAGTACAAAAATAAAAAAGAACTAAGTTACAAAAAATAAAAAAATATTTAAATAACAAAGACCCCCAAAATAAAAAAATGCCCTACCCTATTCTAAAATTAAAATTGAAAAGCTCTTTTACCTTACCAGCCCTGAAAAGGGCTCTTTGCGGGGCATGCCCCAAAGAATTCAGCTCTGTTGCCTGTAAAAAAAAAAAACATACAATACCCCCCCCCCAACATTACAACCCACCCACCCACATACCCCTAATCTAACCCAAACCCCCCTCAAATAAACCTAACACTAAGCCCCTGAAGATCTCCCTACCTTGTCTTCACCACGCCGGGTTCAACGATCGATCCAGAAGAGCTCCTCCGATGTCTTGATCCAAGCCCAAGCAGGGGGCTGAAGATGTCCATGATCCGACTGAAGTCTTCATCCAAGCGGGAGCTGAAGAGGTCCATGATCGGGCTGAAGTCTTCATCCAAGCGGGAGCTGAAGAGGTCCATGATCGGGCTGAAGTCTTCTATCAAGCGGCATCTTCAATCTTCTTTCTTCTGGATCCATGGTCATCCCGCTGACGCGGAACATCCATCTTCACCGACGACTTCCCAACGAATGACGGTTCCTTTAAGGGACATCATCCAAGATGGCGTCCCTCGAATTCCGATTGGCTGATAGGATTCTATCAGCCAATCGGAATTAAGGTAAGAAAATTCTGATTGGCTGATGGAATCAGCCAATCAGAATCAAGTTCAATCCGATTGGCTGATCCGATTAGTCAATCAGATTGAGCTTGCATTCTATTGGCTGATCGGAACAGCCAATAGAATGCTAGCTTAATCTGATTGGCTGATTGGATCAGCCAATCGGATTGAACTTGATTCTGATTGGCTGATTCCATCAGCCAATCAGAATTTTCCTACCTTTATTCCGATTGGCTGATAGAATCCTATCAGCCAATCGGAATTCGAGGGACGCCATCTTGGATGACTTCCCTTAAAGGAACCGTCATTCGTCGGGAAGTCGTCGGTGAAGATGGATGTTCCACGTCGGCGGATGAACATGGATCCTGAAGAAAGAAGATTGAAGATGCCGCTTGATAGAAGACTTCAGCCGGATCATGGACCTCTTCAGCTTCTGCTTGGATGAAGACTTCAGCCGGATCATGGACATCTTCAGCCCCCGCTTGGGCTTGGATCAAGACATCGGAGGCTCTTCTGGATCGATCTGTGAACCCGGCGTGGTGAAGATAAGGTAGGAAGTTCTTCAGGGCCTTAGTGTTAGGTTTATTTAAGGGGGGTTTGGGTTAGATTAGGGGTATGTGGGTGGTGGGTTGTAATGTTGGGGGGGGGTATTGTATGTTTTTTTTTTACAGGCAAAAGAGCTGAATTCTTTGGGGGCATGCCCCGCAAAGGGCCCTTTTCAGGGCTGGTAAGGTAAAAGAGCTTTTCTATTTTAATTTTAGAATAGGGTAGGGCATTTTTTTATTTTGGGGGTCTTTCTTATTTTATTAGGGGGCTTAGAGTAGGTGTAATTAGTTTAACATTGTTGTAATATTTTTCTAATGTTTTGTAAATATTTTTTTAATTTTTGTAGCTTAGTTCTTTTTTATTTTTTGTACTTTAGTTAGTTTATTTCATTGTATTTATTTGTAGGCATTGTATTTAATTAATTTATTTATAGTGTAGTGTTAGGTTTAATTGTAGATAATTGTAGGCATTTTATTTAATTTATTTATTGATAGTGTAGTGTTAGGTTTAATTGTAACTTAGGTTAGGATTTATTTTACAGGTAATTTTGTAATTATGTTAACTAGGTAACTATTAAATAGTTATTAACTATTTAATAGCTATTGTACCTGGTTAAAATAAATACAAAGTTGCCTGTAAAATAAATATAAATCCTAAAATAGCTACAATATAATTATAATTTATATTGTAGCTATATTAGGGTTTATTTTACAGGTAAGTATTTAGCTTTAAATAGGAATAATTTATTTAATAAGAGTTAATTTATTTCGTTAGATTTAAATTATATTTAACTTAGGGGGGGTGTTAGCATTAGGGTTAGACTTAGCTTTAGGGATTAATACATTTATTAGAGTAGTGGTGAGATCCGGTCGGCAGATTAGGGGTTAATTATTGTAGGTAGGTGGAGGCGACGTTAGGGGCGGCAGATTAGGGGTTAATAAATATAATATAGGGGTCGGCGGTGTTATGGGCAGCAGATTAGGGGTACATAGGTATAATGTAGGTTGCGGCGGTGTACGGAGCGGCAGATTAGGGCTTAATAATTAATATGCAGGGATCAGCGATAGCGGGGGGGGCGGCATATTAGGGGTTAATAAATATAATATAGGGGTCGGCGGTGTTATGGGCAGCAGATTAGGGGTACATAGGTATAATGTAGGTTGCGGCGGTGTACGGAGCGGCAGATTAGGGCTTAATAATAATATGCAGGGATCAGCGATAGCGGGGGGCGGCAGATTAGGGGTTAATAAGTGTAAGGTTAGGGGTGTTTAGACTCGTGGTACATGTTAGAGTGTTAGGTGCAGACTTAGGAAGTGTTTCCACATAGGAAACGATGGGGCTGCGTTAGGAGCTTAACGCTGCTTTTTTGCAGGTGTTAGGTTTTTTTTAAGCTCAAACAGCCCCATTGTTTTCTATGGGGGAATCGTGCACGAGCACGTTTTTGAAGCTGGCCGCGTCCGTAAGCAACGCTGGTATTTAGAGTTGCAGTGGCGGTAAATATGCTCTATGCTCCCTTTTTTGGAGCCTAACGCAGCCATTCTGTGAACTCTAAATACCAGCGGTATTTAAAAGGTGCGGGGGAAAAAAAGCATGCGTAGCTAACGCACCCCTTTGGCCGCAGAACTCTAAATCTAGCCGTAGGGTAGTTAGGCAAACAAGGTTTTGGGGTAACCAAGGGGAAATATATTTATTTTATACTTTTAAGTTAAACCTTTTATTAAGAATGTGTGAGAATCTCATTCAGTGTACAGCTTGCCACATGTTTGCATCACTGGAGCAGCCGCTTCTGGGATTATATGTTTGTGGCAAGTGTGAGAATATTGTCTCTTTAGAAACTCGTATTGGGGATCTGGAGGAACGAATTGCAACACTACATGAAATTCAGACACTTGAAAGGGAAATGGATAGGACTGAGCTGGCTGTTAATGGTTCCAGCAGTGGGAATGTGGAGGATTCAGATGAGGAGACTCCAGGATGTAGCTGGGTCACAGTTAGAGGGCGAAGTAAAGGTAAGCGGAAGAGACAGGCCAGTTCTGAGCTGGTACATCCAATAGATTTGCCAGATTAAGTGAAGATGTTGGGGATATCAGTTCAGGGGTGGCAGTGTCAGAGAGGGCTGTGTTGCCTAGTATAGTGAACAGTCCTTTAGCTGTGGAAGAGGAGCATGCTATGGTGAGCAGTCCTTCAGTCAGGGAAGAGGGGCATACAAGTCAGGGCCAGAGGCAGATGTTGGTGGTAGGAGACTCTATTATTAGGAAGGTTGATAGGGTAATTTGTCATCCAGACCCTTTACATAGAACAGTTTGCTGTCTTCCAGGGGCTCGTGTTAAGCATATTGTGGAGCGTATTGATAGATTGTTAGAGGGACTTGGGTCTGATCCTGCAGTCATGGTGCATATTGGTACTAATGAAGGAATCAGTGGGAGATGGAGAGTCCTAAAAAAATGACTTCAGGGAGTTAGGTAGCAAGCTTAAAGCAAGGACCTCCAAAGTAATATTTTCTGAGATATTACCAGTGCCGTGTGTTAACTCAGTAAGGCAGAAGGAGCTAAGGTCTGTTAATTCATGGCTACATACATGGTGTACAAATGGGGGGTTTGACTTTTTAGAACATTGGGCTGATTTTTCACTAGGGTACAATTTGTACAGTAAGGATGGATTGCACCTGAATGACATGGGTGCAGGTGTGTTGGGGGAAAGGATGGTAGCACATTTAGAGAACCTTTTAGACTAGGCAAAGGGGGGGGAGGGTCAGTTAAAACAAAATAGAACAGAGAGATCAGTCTGTGATATCTCAAGGAAGAAATGACTTAAGAAATGTCACATTAGAAAGTATAGAGGAAAGCACACCAAGTAGCAGCAGAAAGCACATGAAAATTAAATGTATGACAACAAATGCAAGAAGCATGACAGGTAAAATGGGGGAGCTGACGCTCTTAGTTGCAGAAGAGGACTATGATGTTATCAGTATAACTGAAACTTGGTGGGATGATTCACATGACTGGGCAGTTAACTTAGAGGGGTATACTTTATTTAGGAGGGACAGGAATAATAAAAGGGGTGGAGGAATCTGCATGTATATTAAACCTAACCTTAAACCTACAATAAGGGAAGATATTTATGATACAAGTTACAACGTAGAGACTAGGGATGGGCGAATGTGTTTATATCCGAATTCGAATGTTAGAACGAATGTTATTGTAGAAATTCAATTTACATAATAGAATGTTGATAAGAACGAATATTCTTAAAAATTCGATTTTCGAATGTTATTTACAGTTTTCGAATGTCACATTCGAATTCGAATGTTACATTCGAATATCACATTCAAATTCGAATATTACATTTATAAAACACAATTGTAGACTAGAAACACTATTTTGAATGCCACATTCGAATCGAATATCACTTTCGAATCGAATGTCACATTCGAATTTGAATATTACATTTATAAAACACAGTATTAGACTAGAAATACTATTTCGAATTCGAATGTCACATTCAAATCGAATGTGACATTCAAATTGAATATCACATTTAAAACACAGTATTAGACTTGAAATACTATTTCAAATTCGAATGTGACATTCGAATTTGAATGTAGCATTCAAATTCGAATATTACATTTATTAAACACAGTTGTAGACTAGAAATACTATTTCAAATTTGAATGTCACATTCGAATTCGAATGTCACATTCAAATTCGAATATTACATTTCGAAATTGAATGAATACATAACTAAACATTCAATTATTCGAACAAATATTTTCGAATTTTATAGTAAAATTCGAAAAACGAAAATTCGAAAATAGAATGTTAGAATGTTATATAAACATTCTAAATTCGATTCGAACGAACGAATGTATCAAAATTCGTTTTAAATTTCGAATTTTTAGAAACATTCGCCCATCCCTAGTAGAGACCCTGTGGGTTGAAATAAAGAGTGGGGGGAAAAATCCTAAAAAAATATTACTAGGAACATGCTACAAGCCTCCCAACATTAGTGACCCGGAGGAAACTCAATTACTTATCCAAATAGGTAAGGCTGCTAATAACAGTACTGTAATTATGGGAGATTTTAACTACCCTGATATAAACTGGGCCAATGAAACTAGTAATTCAGCTAAGGGGGATAGATTTTTAAATGTTCTTAGGGATAACTTCTTGTCACAATTAATGGAGGAGCCAACTAGGAGTATGTATTGGATTTAGTGCTATCAAACAATACAGATATAATATCAAACATAGAAGTTAAAGAACATTTGGGTAACAGTGATCATAACATGGTCACATTTGAAATCTCTTTTCATATGCAGTGTTTTAAAGGTTTAACTAAGACTTTTAATTTCAAGAAAGCAAAATTCAACGATTTAAGGAAATCATTAAATAATATAAATTGGGACAATGTATTTTATAATAAAAATACAGAGGATAAATGGATAATATTTAAAAATTTGTTAAATAAATATACATATCAACACATACCATATGGTTATAAAAATAAAAAACAAAAAACAAAGCCGTTATGGCTAAATAAAAATGTGTTAAGAGAAATTAGGAAAAAACGTAGGGCATTTAAATTATTAAAAGAAAATAGTACAGACTCAACATACAATATTTATAAGGAATGTAACAAAGCATGCAAAAAAGCTATCAAATTAGCCAACACTGAAAATGAAAAATGAATTGCCAAGGATTCTAAGTCTAACCCTAAAAGGTTAGTTTAAGTACATAAATAGCAAAAAATCTAAAAAGGATAATATAGGTACATTAAAATGCGTGGAGGGTAGCATGATAAATAATGACAGGGAGAAGGCTGAGGTACTAAATCAGTTTTTTTCTTCAGTATACACAAGAGAGGAACCATTGAATGATACTTTGGAACAGAATAGAACATGCCAGTCCATACCACTAACTGGGTTTTGTTTAGAGGATATCAGGAAAAAACTGGAAAATATTAAGGTAAATAAAACTCCAGGCCCAGATGGAATACACCCAAGGGTGTTAAGGGAATTTAGCACTGTTATAGACAAACCTTTACTCTTAATTTTTCAAGACTCATTATCCTCAGGCATGGTACCCCAGGATTGGCGTAAAGCTGATGTGGTGCCACTCTTCAAAAAGGGAAGCAGGGATGATCCAGGAAGCTATAGACTGACATCAATAGTGGGGAAGATATTTGAAGGGATTATAAGGGATTATATTGATGAGCATATTCGTGTAAATAAGATTATGAGTTCTAATCAGCATGGCTTTAGAAGAAATAGATCATGTCAAACTAATCTAATTAGATTCTACGAGGAAGTAAGTAAAAATATAGATAAAGGGGAATCAGTTGATGTGATATACTTAGATTTTGCAAAGGCATTTGATACAGTGCCACATGAGAGATTAATGCACAAAATTAACTGGATAAAAGATAGGGAGCAACGAGTAGTAGTAAATGGATCATACTCAGATTGGACAAAGGTAATCAGTGGCGTCCCCCAGGGATCAGTATGGGCCCTGTTCTTTTTAATATTTTTATAAATGACTTGGAGCAAGGATTAAATAGCGACATCTCTATTTTTGCAGATGATACTAAGTTAAGTAAGGTCATTAGGTCAGAGCAGGACGAACTCTCTTTACAAACGGATTTGCTAAAATTAGAACTATGGGCAAGTGAATGGAAAATGAGATTTAATACGGAAAAATGCAAGGTTCTACATTTTGGAAGTAAAAATAAGCAGGCTACGTATTTTTTAAATGGGACAAGACTTAGCCAAACACAGGAGGAAAGGGATTTGGGAGTAGTAATAGATAACAAGCTAAAGATGGGTGCACAATGCAGGGCAGTGGCTTCAAAGGCTAATAAGATACTAGCATGTATTAAAAGAGGCATTGATTCAAGGGAGGAAAGCATAATTCTGTCATTATATAAAGTCCTGGTAAGACCTCACCTTGAGTTTGGAGTGCAGTTCTGGGGACCGATTGCTAAAAAAGATATTGCAGAACTAGAAAAAGTTCAGAGAAGGGCCACAAAGCTAATAAGGGGATTGGAGAAATTAACCTATGAGGAGAGGCTAGCCAAACTGGGTCTGTTTTCTTTAGAAAAAAGGCGCTTGAGAGGTGACATGATTACTTTATATAAATATATTCAAGGCCCATATACAGAGATGGCAGAAGCTATGTTTATTCCACGAAAATTGTTTCTGACAAGAGGTCATAATTTAAGGTTGGAGGAAAGAAGATTTAATTTCCTGCAATGGAAAAGTTTTTTCACTGTAAGAGCAATAACATTGTGGAACTCATTACCAAAGGAGGTAGTGAATGCCAATACCATAGATACATTTAAAAATAGTCTGGATAAATTTCTGTATATAAACAAAATTAATGGATATGATTGCTAGTATTAAATGGGTCACATTTTAATGAGGTTATTTAAGCTTAACTGAAGCTTTTTGAAAGTATTTTAGATTTGTATAGGTTGAACTCAATGGACTTTTTTCAACCTTATCTACTATGTTACTATGTTAGAATGGCACAGTACACCTTCTCAAAGATTCTGTCTTATTTCCTTACCACCCTCTACAATCTCTGTCAAAATGTATTTAATTTCCCTTAAATCCTGAATCCTGACATAGTGTCAAGTAGGGATGCTATACAGGAACCACAAACACTCCCACTCCTTGTGTAAGTTGTGTTGACCATTCCATGTGCATACCAAGTGTAAATATAGCATTCCATGGAAGAACTCACAAATCATATATCATATGCCAATCAGCCCTCTTTGACAAGGCAAGAGAATTACTTCAAGGGTGGTTGTTGGGCAAATCTTCTCATACATGAGGATTCTCATTCACTAATACAAACCACACTCAACAATCTGGCTCTCATTCCTTGCCCTCACAAATACCCACATTTCTCTGCACACTAAGACCTGCACTCTGTACAATGCTTGCATGCATACCCTCAACTTCTTAGCTTCATCACAACCTCACATGCAGCATTCAGCCCTCATCTGCATACTAAATATCTCAATAACACCTCTCAACATTGGATACTGCAGATATCTAGTACTTAATCAAACACACGTGCCTTGCGGCATAACGTACAACTCAAGGGTACTGCAAGGAGATGATTTGATATGACCACACCAAACCCCTCATATCACATTGATGATGACTAGCTATACTTACCAACAGAAGGCTATACCTTTATTATGAGAAACATTTTGGTACCTGCTCCTTTCTCAAGCTAATCACTAATACAATCAACACACAATATATAGACAAAATGATAAAACAGGTGACCAATCAGCATGTATGAGAGTGGTTAAAAGTTCAACATCATCACTAATTATTTCATTGGATTTCATTTTTTTTTAACCCCTTTCAAACAACTAATGAATTGGAGACCTCATTAAAAACAAATGCAGCAAGTTTCCAACCATGTAACATAAATAAACTAAACACAATTTTATTCATTTAACTTAGATGTCTATATTTAGAGAAAAGTGAATAACTAAATTAAAGGGAAGAGATCAAATTCTCTGTTAACTCCCTTTGGGGAAATGGTGTTAAGTAGCCAAATCCATTTGGCTTCCCTATTAAGGAGATCCCCGGCTCTGTCGCCCCCTCTTGTTTTTTTGGGGGCACTATCAATGATCATGTACCTCAATTGGTCGGCCTGATGGCCCATTTGTGCAAAATGTTCTGGAACAGGGAGGTGTAACATTTTATCATTGCGAATTGTCGACTTATGTTGGTAAATGTGATCTCTTATCTTTTGGGTCATTTTACCAACATATAATAGCCCACATGGGCATTTTAAGTCATAGACAACATAAGTCGAATCACGGTATAAAATCCTTTAATATGATATTTTTTTACCAGTGTAAGGATGGGAAATGATTCCTCCCTTAATAACATTATTGCATTGGGCAAACCCTAAGCATGGGAAAGTACCCTGCTTGGGGGTCGCAATGACTTGGCGTTGGGCATTTCCAGTGTTCCTGGTAGGCATGGCATGAACCAACTGTCTGCCTATTGTATTGTCTCTGCAGTACGAAGCTCTGGGACATTCCTGGAACTTCTTAATATCAAGGCATGCTTCTTTTAACAGAAACCAATTCTTTTTGATGATGTTAAACACTTTTTGGCTCATGGTGTTGTAGGAACTTACAAAATTTAATCTGGTTGGACTAAATGTCTTGCTCCTGACTGGGGGATTTTTCAGAGAGTTTTCTATATCCTCTAGTTACTGAACATTGTAACCCCTTCTGACAAATTTCTCCTCAATGTCTTTGGACCTGACCTGTCTGTTAACTGGATCTGAAACTATCCTGTCTACTCTCAGCAACTGTGATTTAGGCACACTTTGGAAAACCTGGGTGAATGGAAACTACTTCTGTGTAACAGGGTATTCCTGATGGTAGGTTTCACAAAGAGATCAGTTATCAATCTGCCATTCTTTTTTGAGAGCATGGTGTCTAGAAATTCCACTTTGTGATTGTCAACTTTACTACTAAATCTCAAAAAGGGGACCACATTTTCAATCCTAAGTCTAAGCTCCACTAATTGCTCGGGGGGCCCCCCGCGACACGATGAGAAAATCATCTATGTAGCGGAACCAACCCTGGCAGTATTGGGTGAAAAGTGGGTTTGTGTATACATGCCTCTCTTCAATGGCATCTATTACCAAACATGCATAGGATTGGGCCACATTGGACCCCATCGCTGTGCCTGTTCTTTGCATTAAAAAATTGGTTTTCAAAAAGAAAGATGTTATTGGTCAATACCAAAGTAAGTAATTGGGTTAACCATTCCTGGTGTGCCTCATTGTAAAGGTTATTGTGGGGGATGAATGTGTAGAGAGAATTCACATCCCAAGTGGTCAGTATCAAATTGTCATCCTTGTTTGGTATCTTTGTGATTTTCTCAATAAACTGCACGGTGTCCCTGATATAGGATCTATCGTGTGTAACAAGGGGTGCTAGTACTTTATCTAAAAACTGTGCAGTAGGACTTAAGAGAGAGCCTATATCGGCCTACCTGGTGGGTCAATGAGCCTTTTATGTACTTTGGGTACAACATAATAGACAGGTATCAGAGGATATGCTGGTGTCAAAAATGTATACATTTTTTACATCAGGATGTTATGCTCTAAACCCACATTCACATTTTTAAGCAGTTCCTTACAAATGTTTTCAGTAGGATTACCACTCAATTTTTCATACACATCTATATTGTTTAAATAAAAAATATAAAAAACAGACAGGGCGCAACCCCTCTAAGTGCAGTATATCAAAATAAACAATATATTTATTTACAGTCACAATTTAAAACTCACAAGATATGACCTCAAACAAAATGAGGTATGATTAGGGCACCTGGGAACCATATAGGTCTCTCAAATGATCTCCATCAGAGTTCCGCAATGGCAAAGGCTCTCAGAAGTTGGGCGTATAAACAAACATACACACTCTATGTTCCAAAGCGATACTTCCGATTTCCAGCTGGAATCAGGTCCTTCAAATCATCCCCAAGTTGAAGAGTCCAGATAAAATGAGTATGAATACTCAATTATAAGATGCCACACAACACTACAAACCAGCTGTTTACAAGCATAAGGTGCCGGCAACCTGCAACTTCTAATCGTAGTAGCATGATAGCGTAAAGATAGTGGACCTGGCCTTACGCATTTCATAGGGATTGTAGTATTGTGTGGTGTCTTATAATTGAGTATTCATACTCATTTTATCTGAACTCTTCAACTTGGGGATGATTTGAAGGACCTGATTCCGGCTGGAAATCGGAAGTAGTGCTTTGGAACATAGAGTGTGTATGTTTGTTTATACACCCGACTTCTGAGAGCCTTTGCCATTGCGGAGCTCTGATGGAGATCATTTGAGAGACCTATATGGTTCCCAGGTTCCCTAATCATACCTCATTTTGTTTGAGGTCATATCTTGTGAGTTTTAAATTGTGACTGTAAATAACTACATTGATTATTTTGATATACTGCACTTAGAGGGGTTGCGCCCTGTCTCTTTTTTATGTTTTTTATTTAGCTTTTATCCGTTTTCCAGTACCGTGAAATTCATGAGGCAGCTACCCTAAATCTCTGAATCAGCTTTACCATTTGGAAGCAGCATATCCTTTTGGTTAAATTTTATATTGTCAGGACTCATTTTCATTTCTTTAAGTACTTCCCCTTTAAATCTTCTCTCTTACCTTGGAGACATCACTCTCTTACTTTTCCTTCAAATAGAGTACACACCCACTACCAGGTGCTTAGTATTGATTTGTGTTTGCTGTAACACTTGTCTGTTCCTGCGCTCTCCTAAAACGGATTACAAATATCTTTACTATCAGATTTCCTAGTAACTCTGTCAAAGTCTCTACAAGTTTTCTTTTGCAGATTTTCCTACATTTCCAGATGGATGCATTTATTTACTTACTCAAAGCAGAAGCCTAAACAACATTTTGCAGCCTTTCCAGCACTAGAGATTGCTATACAGCAGCTCCTGTCAGCTCAGCTGAATATTACATCCTCTCTCTCAGAAGCACTGCAGCTCCTCATCTACAAATACTAAGGTACTCTAGTACAATTTACTTCTGCTAAGTCTGTATTTCAAGGAATTACATGAATAATATTGACTGTTTTGATACCTTGCTCTGTTTATGTAATACTTTATTTATAACTGAAATCAGATCTTGGCTCCTCCCACTCCAGCACGAACCTGTTTGTTTTTACTTACCTTACTTCAAGTTCATTTCAACTTATGTCTGCTCATAGTTGTTCTTACTCGCTGAAACAGTTAATATCACATGTCATATTCAGACTATTTGCTATCACTTATGCTTTGCAGTGATTACTTTCTATACAGCTCTCCTATGGTGTTAATCAGAGAATCATACTTGAACTCAACAGAACTTTATTTAAATGCATCTGCTATTGTAGACTCTCAATGATTGAGAAGTCAAATATACTGTATATAAATAATATTCTAATCACTATACTATGATATTTACTTATTATAGTATTTATCTATCTAAGCAAATAGTGATACAACCTGTAATTTAAGGAGATACCGCTCTTAAATAAATCTGCAGTTGTATTCCTTTAAACCAAACCTCACATAATACTAAGCTTAAAAATGGAAACAGCAGATTTGCAACAGGTTGTTTACAACTTATCACAAAAGGTTGACCAATTAGCACAAGGTTTAAGAGATTTACAGGTTGAAAACCAATCACTCAGGAATGTAATAAAGGATTCCATAGCCTTAAAGTCTTACCAAGCTGAATTTACCCCCGAACCCCAAATATCTCTTCCAGAGACATTCTCTGGGAACAGGAGATTTTATAGACAATTTAAAAATGCTTGTCATCTTTTGTTCACCTTGAGACCAAGAACTTATCAAACAGAGAGAGTAAAAGTATTAACTACCATATCCTTTTTAAGAGGAGAACCAAGGGTATGGGCTGATTGTTTATATGAGGCCGAAGACCCCTTACTAGGTGCACTAGAAGATTTTTTTCTCTGCAATGGAAGATTTATATTAAGATACTAACACGCAACTTACGGCGGAAACTACCATGAGAAACCTAAAACATGGAAAAAGGCATGTGGATAAATATATAACAGAATTCAAGCAATGTGCCACTGACTCTCAGTGGAATCCAATCGCCTTAAGAAACCAATTTAGGTTGGGTCTAGCAGAAAATATTAAGGACGAATTAGCTAGAACTGAATTACCAAAAACATTGGAATCTCTTATGAAATTAGTCACGCAAATTGACAGGAGGCTCCGCGAGAGGAGATCAGAACGGTATGGATCTGAGGCTCCAAACAAGAATCAAACTGGTAGTTATTTACCTCATCCCAACACATCTTCAAAACAACCACTAGCATCTGTACCAATGGAGATTGGAGTTATCAGAGGTCCCCTCTCACAAGATGAAAAGATACGAAGGAGAAACAATTTCTTCTGTATGAATTGTGCCAGTTCCACTCATGCAGTCAAGGACTGTCCTATACTACTAAAAACAAAAAGAGGTAACGCCATATCTATACATACTTCTCAAATTAATGATAAAACATTATCTTACTGTTCCCTCTCTCTTCATTTACAGTGGGACCAAAGCCACCTGAAGTCTCAGGATATAATTGATTCCGGTGCCTCTGGAAACTTGATTGATCTTACCCTTGTAAAAAGAAACAAAATCCCCTTGGTTAAAAAACAAAACCCTTTATCCGTCAGAGTTATTGATGGGTCAAGCATCACCACAGGACCAATCCCCCATCATACTATACCAATACTTGTAAAAACCATATCTGGACATACTGAATTTCTAACTTTTTATGTATTACCATCCTCATTATTCCCTATAGTTCTAGGTTTGCAATGGCTCCAATTACATCAACCACTTATAAACTGGTCAATTCTTGATGTAACTTTAAATTCTGCATATTGTGTCAAAACATGTTTCCCACATCATTTGCTTTTACAAACAGTAAAAGATGATCAGTTTCTTCCAGATGAATATGCAGACTTTGAAGATGTCTTCAGCAAAAATAGGCAGAAAGTCTTCCACCCCATCGCATATATGATTGCCCAATTGACTTACAGCCTGGTGCAACAGTGCCTTATGGGCACCTTTATCCTCTTAGTCAGCCTGAAGTAGAACATTTAAAGGAGTATTTAGAAGAAAATCTACAAAAAAGGCTTTATTAGACCATCTTCATCACCAGCTGGAGCTGGAATGTTTTTTGTGAAGAATAGGGACACCACTCTCAGACCAATCATAGATTTCCATGAGCTCAACAAGAGAACTATTAAACATAGATATCCCTTGTCTTTAATTCCAGTGCTCATAGAACAACTACATCATGCCACCATCTTCACCAAACTTGATTTAAGGGGAGCCTATAATTTAATATGCATAAGAGAGGGAGGTGAATGGTTAACCGCCTTCAGGACCAGATACGGACATTATGAATATCTGGTTATGCCCTTTGGATTGTGCAACACACCTGCCACTTTCCAATACTTCATCAATGATATTTTTCGTGATCTACTTGATGTCTGTATGGTTATATATCTCGATGACATTCTTATTTATTCCGACAACATACAAGACCACATCAAACACGTTCGCTGGGTGTTATCCAGGCTTCGTACCCATAGCTTGTATGCAAAACCAGAGAAATGTGTTTTCCACACAAAGGAAATTTATTTTGTTGGTTATACCATATCTCCCTCTGGCATTAAAATGCAAGACGATAAAGTAGACACCATAAAAGAATGGACTACCCCGAACAATAAGAAGGAATTACAACGATTCTTAGGCTTTTCTAATTACTACCGAGGGTTTTTCTAAAATAGTCAAACCACTTACCCGATTAACTAGCACTACTACTCCTTATCATTGGACCCCAGAAGCAACTCAGGCATTTGAGCAGTTAAAAACCTGTTTTACTACTGCACCCATACTAAAATTCCCAGACCCCAAACTCCAGTACATTTTAGAAGTTGATTCTTCAGACTATGCCATAGGAGCAGTGTTATCACAAAACAGATCCCTGACAGAACCTCTACATCCTGTTGCATATTATTCAACTATGATGAATACCGCTGAGATGAACTATGCAATTGGGGATAAAGAGCTCTTAGCCATAAGAAAATCTCTTGAGCACTGGAGACATTTACTGGAGGGCACTGAATTACCTATAATAATCTATACTGATCATAGGAATCTCCAGTTTCTTCAAACCAACAAAACCCTTTCTTCCCGTCAAGTGCGATGGAGTTTGTATTTCTCAAGATTCAATTTCAATATCACTTATTATCGACCAGCTTCAAAAAATGGAAAAGCTGATGCCTTTTCCAGGAAAGATTTGAAACCTAAAGTACCACCAGACGTAACTTTCATTATTCCTGCTGAAAGTTTTATTATACTTTCATGCCAATTTATCAGATAATTAAAGACTAACTTGAATAATGATCAGAACTTACTATATTCTTCTGTAGTAAAAGATGCAGATGGACTTTATTATTTCTGGAAAAAATTATATATACCACCTGAATCAAGAACAAAACTTTTAAAAGATTATCATGATTCTGCAATGTCTGGACATCCAGGAATTCACTGAACCCATGAACAACTCTCAATAGAGTTTTGGTGGCTTAAGATGAAGAAAACAATTAAAGACTATATACAATCATGTGTTATCTGGTTATCTGAACAACATCAAAATCTGAAAAAAGGCCAGCATATGGATTACTAATGCCCTTACTTATCCCAAACAAACCTTGGCAACATGTTGCCATGGATTTCATAGTAGAACTACCAAACTCTAAAAATCATAATAACATTCTTGTAGTAATTGACATATTCACAAAGATGGCTCACTTCATTGCTTACCACAAACTTCCCACTTCAGCTGAAACTACAACTCTCTTCTTGAAACATATTGTTCGCTTACATGGTATACCTCCCTTCCTCACCACGGACAGAGGTACTCAGTTTACCTCACGATTTTGGACGATTTTATGCAAGAACACACAAATAAACCATCGCTTTTCTACCTCATTCCACCCACAAACTAACGGTCAAGCAGAAAGACTTAATCAATGGTTGGAACAGTACCTTAGATGCTATTGCTCTTATCACCAAGAAGATTGGACACAGTTCCTACACATGGCCGTATATGCTTACAACAATTCAGTGAATTAATCAACCAAAATTACACCTTTCTATGCAAATTACGGATATCACCCTACCTTTAACTTGTCACCCTCTAATACCATGGATTCACCATTAGTAGATGAACTCACCAATTCTCTACTAGATAACTTCAAGATGATACAAAAGGAATATTGAGGATGCCTAAGCTTCTCAAAAACATTATTACGATCCCCAGAGGAGAGCTCCGTCAAATTACAAACAAGGAAATAAGGTTTGGCTTTCCACTAAAAATCTGAGACTCCAAATACCTTCAAAGAAGCTAGCAAAACTTTTCATCGGACCCTTTCCTTTTCTGCGAGTTGTTAATGAAAATGCACTCACACTAGATCTGCCCTCTAGTATGAAAATTCATCCTACTTTCCATGTCTCCTTAGTCAAGCCTTATAACTCTATGAGACAGACTCAGACCGTGTTACCGCCCTTGCCCACTGTTGACTCTGAAGAATTTGAAGTTGACTCCATAATCGATTCCCGATACTACAGAGGCCAGTTGCAATACTTAGTCCATTGGAAGGGCTACTCTTTGGAGGATGAGACCTCGGAACCCACATCCAATTTGAAAGCTTCCAGACTTCCTTCATAGGAGGAATCCTGATCGTCCTCGCCCTCAAGCTGTGGAACAGCTTGCTTGAAGAGGGGGTCCTGTCAGGACTCATTTTTATTTCTTTAAGTACTTCCCCTTTAAATCTTCTCTCTTACCTTGGAGATGTCACTCTCTTACTTTCCCTTTAAATAGAGTAAACACCCACTACCAGGTGCTTAGTATTGATTTGTTTTTGCTGAAACACTTGTCTGTTCCTGCGCTCTCCTAAAACGGATTACAAATATCTTACTAGTAAATTTCCTAGTAAATCTGTCAAAGTCTCTACAAGCTTTCTTTTGCAGATTTTCCTACATTTCCAGATGGATGCATTTATTTACTTACTCAAAGCAGAAGCCTAAACAGCACTAGAGATTGCTATACAGCAGCTCCTGTCAGCTCAGCTGAATATTACATCCTCTCTCTCAGAAGCACTGCAGCTCCTCATCTACAAATACTAAGGTACTCTAGTACAATTTACCTCTGCTAAGTCTGTATTTCAAGGAATTACATGAATCATATTGCCTGTTTTAATACCTTGCTCTGTTTATGTAATACTTTATTTATAACTGAAATCAGATCTTGGCTCCTCCCACTCCAGCACGAACCTGTTTGTTTTTACTTATCTTACTTCAAGTTCATTTCAACTTATGTCTACTCATAGTTGTTCTTACTCGCTGAAACAGTTATCATCACATGTCATATTCAGACTATTTGCTATCACACATGCTTTGAAGTGATTACTTTCTATACAGCTCTCCTATGGTGTTAATCAGAGAATTAATCAGAGAATCATACTTGAACTCAACAGAACTTTATTTAAATGCATCTGCTATTGTAGACTCTCAATGATTGAGAAGTCAAATATACTGTATATAAATAATATTCTAATCACTATACTATGATATTTACTTATTATAGTATTTATCTAAGCAAATAGTGATACAACCTGTAATTTAAAGAGATACCGCTCTTAAATAAATCTGCAGTTGTATTCCTTTAAGCCAAAACCTCACATATATATATAGATATTTTTGTACCTTGGTGTGGGGAGCTCTATTCTCTGTATTAATATCTATATCATTTAGCTGATGCAATATGTCCTCTCTGTATTTAACCGCATCCATCACGACCACAGCTCCGCCCTTGTCCGCAGGCTTGATCGTGATGGATATGTCCTTCTCAAGCTGTTTTAACACATCCTGTTGTTTTTTAGTCAAGTTATGTTTCTCTCTGTGTCTGTGACTGCTCTGGACATGTTCCTATATTCAGTGTCCACTATTTTAATAAACGTTTCCACAGTGGCATTGTCCACTGATGGATTAAATGCACTCTTTAGATTTAGGCCATACATTCCTATGTCAAAGGGAACTGTGTCTCCAGGATCCATGTCAAAACTTTTGAGGATCTAAGATCCAAGTTTAATCTACCCAGTAAAGATTTATTTGCTTTCTGCCATTAAGAAACATGGCTAATAATTTATTACATACTCAGGGTACTAAATGGAGTTGGTCTACAATTAATGAAAATGAAAAAATCTGTAAAAATGGAGACTACTCCAACAGAAACTGGTATAGGAAGATAGCTGAAAAAGAGGGTCAATTAAACCTTCAATTGTTAGTTAAAAAATGGCACATCAAGGGCTTCTATGAGAGTAATGAATAATCAATACAAAATAGCTTCAGAAGAATAGAAAAGATAATTATAGCCAGTAATTACAGAGAAGGGCATACTTATTTGCTTCACCAAGCATATCTCACTCCCGCAATAATGGCGAGATGGGGAAAAAAATTAAAGATAAATGCGGGAAATTTTGTAGCGGAGGTGCGGATATTTTACATTATTTCTGGGAATGCACGATTGTTAGACAATATTGGAATAATATAAGTTTCTGGCTGTCATGAATCCTGAAAGAAAACATAGCAATTAATCATGAGGTATAATTTTCTTTCATGTAATTGGCAAGAGTCCATGAGCTAGTGACATATGGGATATACAATCCTACCAGGAGGGGTACAGTTTCCCAAACCTCAAAATGCCTATAAATACACCCCTCACCACACCCACAATTCAGTTTTACAAACTTTGCCTCCTATGGAGGTGGTGAAGTAAGTTTGTGCTAAGATTTCTACGTTATACGTGATATGCGCTTCTCAGCTTTTTTGAAGCCCCTTTCCTTTCAGTATACAGTGAATGTCAGAGGGATATGAAGGGAGTATCACCTATTGAATGCAATGGTTTTCCTCACGGGGATCTATTTCTTAAGTTCTCTGTTAGTGGTCGTAGAGATTCATCTCCTACCTCCCTTTTCAGATCGACGATATACTCTCATATTCCATTACCTCTACTGATAACTGTTTCAGTACTGGTTTGGCTATCTGCTATATGTGGATGGGTGTCTTCAGGTAAGTATGTTCTAAATATATGTATTGTACTTATATTTCCCATGATTCAGGTTTCAGTATATGTCCTTTTGCAGACTGTCAGATTCATATCTGGGAAATGCATTTATTAGAAATGTATTTCTTACCTGGGGTGTAGTCTTTTTTCAATTAACTGTCTTTTTCTATATCACGGGCAGAATTAGGCTCGCAAGGGCGCAAAATGCTAAAGTTTGTTGCGTCATTTTTGGCGCAAGATTTTTTGGCGCGAAGTTATGCTTGTTGACGCAAATTTGTCATTTCCGGCGTCTTAGTTGACGCTGGGTCCTTTCACAAGGTTGCGTCATCTATGATGCGCGTGTGTCGTTTCCGGACGTTTTTTGGTGCCAAAAAATATTTTTTGTTGTTGTTGTAGTTTCATTATTTTAGACCCCATTCCTATTTGCTTTTTGCCTTTTTTATGTCAGAGGGCTATTCTGTTTGCATTTTTTCCCATTCCTGAAACTGCCATATAAGGAAATTGATAATTTTGCTTTATATGTTGTTTTTCCTCTTACATTTTGCAAGATGTCTCAATCTGTTCCTGTCTCAGAAAACACTGTTGGAATCCTGCTGACTGATAACAGTTCTACCAAAGCTAAGTACATTTGTTGTAATCTGATGGAGATTATGGCCTCTAGTTATCAAGCTGTCAACCGCAAATACGCTGATTTGCCATAGTTATCAAGCCCTACAGACTGGCAAAAGTAGAATCCAGTGACGTAACATACGATCCGCCGGACTCAGTCCGACACAGATCGATGGTTACGTCACTACAGATGTTCCGAACGCAAGTTCGGCACTATCTGACTACTTTTGGAAGTTATCAAAGATCAACCAGGTACGCTCACCACTATTCCGGCCCAGCATACCAGGTGTTCACTCTGGAATTAAGGTAGGAAAAATCCGATTGGCTGATGAAATCAGCCAATCGGATTGAAGTTCAATCCGATTGGCTGATCCAATCAGCCAATAGGATTGACCTCGCATTCTATTGGCTGTTCCAATCAGCCAATAGAATGTGAGGTCAATCTGATTGGCTGATTTCATCCTATCAGCCAATCGGAATTCAAGGGACCCCATCTTGGATGACGTCATTTAAAGGAACCGTCATTCTTCGTTTAGTCGTCGGGATCGATGGATGCTCCGCGTCGGATGTCTTCAAGGCGGTGCCGCTCCTTGCGGGATGGAAGAAGATAGAAGATGCCGCTTAGATGAAGATTTCTGCCCATCTGGAGGACCTCTTCTGGCCGTATTGGATGAAGACTTCTGCCCATCTGGAGGACAACTTCGCCCGGATTTGTTGAGGACTTAGGCCCGGCTGGGTGAAGACGGCTCAAGGTAGGGTGATCTTCAATGGGGTAGTGTTAGGTTTTTTTAAGGGGGGTTTGGTGGGTTTTAGAGTAAGGTTGGGTGGGTGGGTGGTGGGTTTTAATGTTGGGGGGTGTATTTCTTTTTGTTACAGGTAAAAGAGCTGATTACTTTGGGGCAATGCCCCGCAAAAGGCCCTTTTAAGGGCTATTTGTAATTTAGTTTAGGGTAGGGAATTTTATTACTTTGGGGGGCTTTTTATTTTATTAGGGGGCTTAGATTTGGTATAATTAGTTTATTGTAATTTTTTTTATTTTCTGTAATTTAGAGTTTGTTTTTTTGTACTTTAGTTAATTTTAGTTATTTTAATTTAATTGTAGGTAATTGTATTTAATTAATTTAATTTATTTAATGGTAGTATAGTGTTAGGTGTAATTTTGTACTTATTTTAGCTAGGTAGTTTATTAAATAGTTAATAACTATTTAATAACTATTCTACCTAGTTAAAATAAATACAAAGTTGCCTGTAAAATAAATATAAATCCTAAAATGGCTACAATGTAACTATTAGTTATATTGTAGCTAGCTTAGGGTTTATTTTATAGGTAATTATTTAGTTTTAAATAGGAATAATTTATTTAATTATAGGAATATTTATTTAGATTAATTTAAATAATTTTTAAGTTAGGGGGGTGTTAGGGTTAGGGTTTGACTTAGGTTTAGGGGTTAATAGATATAATTTAGGTGGCGGCAGCGTAGGGAGGGCAGATTAGGGGTTAATAAATGTAATGTAGGTGGCGGTGGGCTCCTGGAGCGACGGTTTAGGGATTAAACATTTTATTTAGTTGCGGCGGGGTCCGGGATCGGCAGCATAGGGGTTAATAACTTTATGTAGGTGGTGGCGGTATAGGGGGCGGAAGATTAGGGGTTAATAGGTATAATGTAGGTGGCGGTGGGGTCCGGGAGCAGCGGTTTAGGGGTTCATATACTTATTATAGTTGCGGCGGGGTCCAGGAGCGGCGGTTTAGGGGTTCATATATTTATTATAGTTGCGGCGGGGTCCAGGAGCGGCGGTTTAGGGGTTCATATATTTATTATAGTTGCGGCGGGGTCCAGGAGCGGCGCTTTAGGGGTTAATACATTTATTTAGGTGCAGGGGGCTCCGGGGCGGCGATTTAGGGGGTAGAACAGTATAGTTTAGTGTGGGTGCTTAGTGACAGGCTAGCAAGAAAGCTGCGAATAAGCCGATGAGCAGTGAGATCGATGACTGTCAGTTAACAACAGTCCGCTGCTCATCGCACCATACTTGGTGCACGGCTTTTTGACAGCTTTCTTGATAAATTTGGCGAATGTATTCAGGTCCGCGCCGGCGATGTTAGGCGAGCTTAGGCGAGCGTATTGGGGCCGGCGAATGCAGGTAAGTAGACAGGTTGATAACTAGAGGCCTATATCTCCAGCTGTGGTTTGTAATAAGTTGTCATGATAAACATTTATATGCAGAGAATGTGTCCATCAGTAATAATTCATTGCCTGTTGCTGTTCTTTTAATATCTAATGTGCAAGATATACCTGTGAATTTATAAGAATTTTTTGCTGATTATATTCAGAAGGCTTTGTCTGCCATCCCGCCTTCTAATAAATGTAAAGGTCTTTTTAAACTTCTTATAAAGTTGATGAAATTTCAAATGACCGACAACATACTGAACTATCCTCTTCTGATGAGGATCTATCTGATTCAGAAGATCCTTCCTCAGATATTGACACTAACAAATCTACTTATTTATTTAAAATGGAGTACATTCGTTCTTTGTTGAAGAAGTGTTGATTATATTGGATATTGAGGAGACTAGTCCTCTTGATTTTAAAGCTAGTAAACGTTTAAATTCTGTTTATTAACCTCCTGTGGTTATTTCAGAGGTTTTTTTCAGTTCCTGATGCTATTTCTGATATGATTTCTAAGGAATGGAATAGGCCTGGTACTTATTTTATTTCTTCTTTAAGGTTTAAAAAATTGTATCCTTTGCCAGCAATTAGATTGGAGTTTTGAGAAAAGATCCCCAAAATTGATGGGGCTATCTCTACTCTTGCTAAACGTACTACTATTCCTACGGAAGATAGTATTTCTTGTTAAGATCCTTTAGATAGGAAACTTGCATCTTATCTAAGGGAAGTTTATTTATTTTCAGGTCTTCTTCTTAGGCCTGCAATTTCTTTGGCTGATGTTGCAGCTGCTTCAACTTTTTGGTTGGAAACAAGTAGCGCAACAAGTATTGAGTCATGATTTGTCTAGCATTGTTAGCTTGATTCAACATGCTAATAATTTCATTTGTGATGCCATTTTTTGCTATCATCTAAATTGATGTCAAAACTCTGTCAGCTATTTTAGCTAAAAGAGCTTTGTGGATTAAATCTTGGAATGCTGCTGATATGACTTCTAAGTCCAGATTGCTATTTCTTTCTTTCCAAGGTCATAATTATTTGGTTCAGTTGGATTCAATATTTTCAACTGTCACTGGGGGGAAGTGAGTTTTTTTTGCCTCAAGATAAGATCTAAGGGTAAATTTAAAGCTTCTAACCATTTTTGTTCTTAAATAAGGAACAGAAAACTAATTCTTCCCCAAGGAATCTGTTTCTAATTGGAAGCCTTCTTCAAATTGGAATAAATCCAAGCCATTTAAGAGATCAAAGCCAGCTCCTAAGTCCGCATGAAGGTGCGGATCTTATTCCAGCTCAGCTGGTAGGGGGCAGATTAAGATTTTTCTAAGATGTTTGGATCAATTCGGTACAGAATAGGATTCAGAGTAAGACTGTCTGTGAGAAGATTTTTTTCTCTCACGCATTCCAGCAAACTCGGTAAAGGCTCAGGCTTTCCTGAAGTGTGTTTCAGACCTGGAGTTATCTGGGGTAATCATGCCAGTTCCGTTTCAGGAACAGGGTCTGGGGTTTTATTCAAATCTATTCATTGTCCCAAAGAAAGTAATTTCATTCAGACCAGTTCTAAAATTTTTGAATCGTTATGTAAGAGTACCAACTTTCAAAATGGTGACTATAAGGTCTATTCTGCTTTTTGTTCAGCAAGGGTATTATATGCCCACAATAGACTTACAGGATGCATATCTTCATATTCTGATTCATCCAGATTGCTTTCAATTTCTGAGATTCTCTTTTTTAGACAAGCATTACCAATTTGTTGCTCTTCCTTTTTGGCCTAGCGACAGCTCTAGGAATCTTTTCAAAGGTTCTTGGTGTCCTACTCTCTGTTATCAGAGAGCGGGGTGTTTCCTTATTGGGATGATATCTTGATACTTGCTCAATCTTTACGTTCTGCAGATTCTCACACGAATCAACTACTGTTGTTTCTTCAAAGACAAGGGTCACCTTTTTAGGTTTCAAGATAGATTCAGTGTCCATGTCTCTGTCTCTAACAGACAAGAGACAATTTAAATTGGTTTCAGCTTGTCGGAACCTTCAGTCTCTATTATTCCGTTCAGTAGCTATGTGCATGGAAGTTTTAGGTCTCATGACTGCAGCATCGGACGTGATTCTCTTTGCTCGTCTTTATATGAGACCTCTCCAGCTTTGTATGCTGAATCAATGGTGCAGGGATTATACAAGGATATCACAATTAATATTGTTAAATCCCCAGTGTTTGACTATCTCTGACTTGGTGGTAAGATCACCATCGTATAGTTCTAGGGGCCTCTTTGGTTCATCCAACCTGGACTGTGATCACAACGGATGCAAGTCTTTTCAGGTTGGGGAGCTGTTTGGGGATCTCTGACAGCACAAGGGGTTTGGAAATCTCAAGAGGCGAGTTTGCCAATCAATATTTTGGAACTCTGTGCAATTTTCAGGGCTCTTCAGGCTTGGCCTCTGTTGAAGAGAGAACCATTCATTTGTTTTCAGACAGACAATATCACAGCTGTGGCATATGTCAATTATCAGGATGGGACTCACAGTCCCCTAGATATGATAGAAGTATCTTGAATACTTTCTTGGGCGGATTCCAGCTCTTGTCTAATTTCTGTGGTACATATCCCAGGTGTAGACAATTGAGAAGCCGATTATCTCAGCCATCAGACTTTACATCTGGGGGAGAGGTCTCTCCATCCAGATGTGTTTTCTCAGATTTTTCAGATGTGGGGTTTTCCAGAAATAGATATGATGGCTTCTCATCTAAACAAGAAACTTCTTAGGTACCTGTCCAGGTACAGGGATCTTCAGGCGGATGCAGGGGTTGCATTGACACTTCCTTGGTGCTACAAACCTGCTTATATTTTCCCATCTCTAGTTCTTCTTCCAAGAGTGATATCCAAAATCATCATGGAACAGTCATTTGTATTGCTGGTAGCTCCAGCATGGCCTCACAGGTTTTGGTATGCGGATCTTGTTCGGATGTCCAGTTGCCAACCTTGGCCTCTTCCATTTAGGTCAGATCTTGTGTTTTAAGGTCCGTTTTTTCATCAGGATTTCAAATCATTAAATTTGAAGGTATGGGAATTGAAAGCCTAGTGCTTAGTCATAGAGGTTTCTCTGACTCAGTGTTTAAAACTATATTACAGGCTTGTAAATCTGTTTCTAGAAAGATTTATTATCGAGTTTGGAAGACTTATTTTCATGGTGTTCTTTTCATAAATTCGCTTGGCATTCTTTCAGAATTCCTAGAATTTTTTCAGTTTCTTCAGGATGATTTGGATAAGGTTTTGTCTGCAAGTTCCTTGTAGGGACTAATCTTTGCTTTTTCTGTCTTATTTCACAGAAAGATTGCTAAGCTTCCTGATATTCATTGTTTTTAACAGGCTTTGGTTTGTATCAAGCCTGTCATTAAATCAATCTCTCCTCCTTGGAGTCTTAATTTGGTTTTGTGGGCTTTACAGGCTCCTCCATTTGAGCCTATGCATTCTTTTGATATTAAACTACTTTCTTTGAAAGTGTTGTTCCTTTTGGCCATCTCTTCTGCTAGAAGAGTTTCTGAATTATCTACTGTTTATTGTGAATCTCCTTTCTAATTTTTCATCAGGAAAAGGCGGTTTTGCGGACTTTATTTAAATTCTTTCCTAAGGTTGTGATTTCTAACAACATTAATAGAGAATTTGTTGTCCCTTCCTTGTGTCCTAATCCTAAGAATTCTTTGGAGAAATCCTTCCATTCTTTGGATGTGGTAAGAGATTGAAATATTATGTTGAAGTTACTAAAGATTTCAGGAAGACTTCTAGTCTATTTGTTATCTTTTCTGATTCTAGGAAAGGTCAGAGGGCTTCTGACGTTTTCTTGGCTTTGTGGTTAAGCTTTGGTTTCATTCAGCTTATTTGGGGTCAGGTCAATCCCCGCCTCAGAGAATTACAGCTCATTCTACTAGATAGGTCTCCACTTCGTGGGCTTTTTAAGAATGAAGCTTCAGTTGATCAGATTTGTAAAGCAGCAACTTGGTCTTCTTTGCATACATTTACTAAAATCTACCGTTTTTGATGTATTTGCTTCTTCAGAATCAGTTTTGGGTAGAAAAGTTCTTCAGGCAGCTGCTTCAGTTTGATTCTTCTGCTTCTGTTAAGTTTTTTCTTTTCATTTAATGAGAATTAACTTATATTTTGGGTTGTGGATTAATTTTTCAGTGGGAAATGGCTGTTTTTATTTTTATCCCTCCCTCTCTAGTGACTCTTGCGTGGAGTTCCACATCTTGGGTATTGCTATCCCATACTTCACTATCTCATGGACTCTTGCCAATTACATTAAAGAAAACATAATTTATGTAAGAACTTACCTGATAAATTAATTTCTTTCATATTGGCAAGAGTCCATGAGGTCCACCCTTTTTGTGGTGGTTATGATTTTTTGTATAAAGCACAATTATTTCCAAATTTCTTTGTTGATGCTTTTTACTCCTATCTTTATCACCCCAATTCTTGGCTATTCATTAAACTGAATTGTGGGTGTGGTGAGGGGTGTATTTATAGGCATTTTGAGGTTTGGGAAACTTTGCCCCTCCTGGTAGGATTGTATATCCCATACGTCACTAGCTCATGGACTCTTGCCAATATGAAAGAAATGAATTTATCAGGTAAGTTCTTACATAAATTATGTTTTTTTTATTTCCAACTGAAAACATTAAACATTAGTTAAAGAAAACTTATTAATTGAAACGGTTATAGTAATAGCTAGGTTTTTGTTACTGAAATTTTGGATTTCTAGAAAAACTCCATCCATAGCTGAATAAATCAATATGTTCAATAAACAGATATTTATTCAAATGACCATAGAACAATGTATGATAGAGCATGATATAGTCAAGGAAATTGAAAGATTTTTTAAGAATTAGGAGGTATTCATTCAAGCCCAGGCAATTGATATGCAAAAGAGAATCATGTACCCTTTGCGATCTTCTGATTATGTAATGCATACAATATTAAGGGACAAACTTCCCAGTATATTATAGCATCATTGTTATATATTGGTGATGGGAAAAGGTTGATACTCTACCCCTTCCCTTTTTTTCTCTTTTTTTGGTTTAATTATATGTGTTTAGAAAGACATCCAATTCATGGTTAATTAAGATGGAATTGTACATCATGTTATACTGTGTTATAAATAATATCTCAAATAAGTTTGGCAGATTTAGAGAATGATTAATTATCTGGGTTTCCACACTCAATTTACTAGAAATTGTATTGATGATAGATGAATATTTTATGTTTGAGTGTTTATTGTATAAATAAGCAAGATTTGCTTGTTATTCTTCATTCGTGTTATCATGCTGATTTGTATCAATCCGTGCTTTTTTTTTCCTTTTCTATTTCTGTATCATGAATTGAGTGTCAATAAACAAATTATACACCCCCCACCTCCCCATAAAATTAACATTATATATGCATTTTAATTATTTACACTGCACGGGAACACTGGGTACATAACTTGGCAGAGATGACAGAGAAGTAGTTATGGATTGACATGCAATTTGTTGCATGTTTTCATTCATATCCATAAGTAGAACATTCTTATGCTGTATATTCTTGAAACCTCTATCTAGGGGATTATTAAATAAAGTGGCATGTTTTTGTAGGATTTTATGAGCTTTTGACTCAAGATCTTAGTGGACCTGTAATGATCAGTGAGCAACTACATGTACTTTTTCCATAGTTAAACATGAGTGATCAGTGTCAGGGATGCCAGGCTGTGTAGTGCTGGCAGGCTGAGTAATTGTTGGATTTTAATGAGGCTGTCTACAGGTATGCTCATCACTAATATAGAATACACAAGGATTTAAGTGGGCTAGTGAGGATGTTACCGCTGCCCTATGAATGACTAAACTTTTTAAAGAATGTGGGAGTGTCATCCTCAGAAACATCTTGTTATTCTCTTGTAGGTCAGTGTGCTAGCTGTGATTAATCTGATGCAAGAGGGGATACTACCAAAAGTAAGTGTGCTAATTTGCTAGTGTCTGTAGCAATGTGTTTAAGAACATGTGAGCATGTGTGTGCTACAAAGGGCTCTAAAGCATTGCACAGGAATTTGTAACATTCCTGTGTAGTATGTGAAGTGCACATGTCCCTGTTTCATAGCAGGTGTTTGCAACTAAGAAGCGCATAGGGTCATTTGTTTGCAAACTGTATTCTGTACTGTTAAAATTACAAGGGGCTGTGACTTTGACAAATGTGTAGAGATGCACCTGATAGCAAATTGTTTTTTTGAAGCCATCTCCAATGTCAGGAATGTGTTGTAGTAAACATGTTGTGGAACATTCAATCAGTGAGGCCTGTACTTTGTTTCTGGAATGTGTGCCAGATGGAGGGAGATGCTGCGTCCTGTGAGAGGATAACCTTGGTGGGAAAGAGTCTCCGGCAGTACCTGGAGGATGTAATCATATTCGGTGATTTCCAATGGTGTGATTAGGTAAGAGTGATCACTTGAGAGGAATGACATGCTTAAGGACATGACAATCACATTGGTGTTTGAGATATGACTAGTACTCACCACTGTTTTGGACTGCACTCTTGGAGTTGTATTCCAGTTAGATGTTTTTTCTATCACTGCACAACATAAAAAAGGAAGAGGAATGAAAGTTGCAAATGTAGAGCTATGTATCTGTGTTTTCATATTGCATGTTTGAAAATGATTTGGAGTATTATATACCTTTAGAGACACATGCTGCACCTGAGAGATATGACTGGATTATGAAGCTATGACCTAATCTTGTGTCTGTGAAGTGTTTTGCATAATCAGTTCTTCTGATCTGTCACTCCATTCTCCATGCAGGCCCCAGAATAACAGAAAGAATATACATTATCTTCTGCCCATTGTGTTTCTGCACCTTTGAGAATAAGATCTCCTGTCTTTGTCATATCCTGCCCTTTCATATTAGATCCAAGGCTGACATGTAGGGGCCAAATGGAGCTTGATGCCCCTTATTTCCAGCTAGCCTTCAGGAAGTCTAAAATATTCATGCTCCATAACTTGCCTGCCTGGTCTGAGGCGGCGGACAGAAATCAACCTGATCGAATACGATCGGGTTGATTGATACCCCCTGCTAGCGGCCGATTGGACCCCGAATCTGCAGGGGGCGGTATTGCACAAGCAGTTCTGGTAAACTGCTTGTGCAATGATAAATGCCGACAGTGTATGCTGTTGGCATTTATCGATGTGCAGCGGACATGATATGCTACATATGCTGATAAATATGCCCCGTAGTGTGGTTAGGTTTGTCAATGCAGATTCTCCCTGTGGTTCTGGGACCTGAATGCAGATGTGAAGCAGCGTGTAGTCACATTTTTATTTTAGTGATGGACTCACATTTATTGATAAGTTCTTAGCTTTTAGATTTTAATGTGAGTTTAATGCTTTTTAATTGTGAACTATTGTGTGTCTGATATCCATTTAGGTGTGTGTGCTGTTGTGTGTGCATGAGTGTCTGTTATGGATAGCTATGTGTGATAGATGTTGTATTGTGTGTATAAGTAACACAATAGTGATTTGAGGTTTTTTCATTCATCAGCTCTAATGAGGGTGGAGAGTTCATCTGTATCTACATCATACTCTACACTGCTCAAAGCCTGTAGTGACATGGCTTTGCAAAACTCTAACTCGCTGAATTTGATGATCAAAGGACTGCCTCCACCAGTTTTCTTAGAATGTTTCTGTAACAATCCTTATAGAAGCTTGTTGGGAATGTTGGTCTGCTGTCTTTGCGTCCTATGCATGTCCTGGTTCTCCTCCTCTTGTATAAATGGCTGTCTACATATTTTTGTTGTGTGACATGTGACATGCCAGTTTCAATTTGTTGTGGCCCTCAACTTCATGCTTTTTATTTCTGCTTGTGCTGTTGTATAATGCTGTATACAATTTGAAATAGAGTCCAGCATACAGCAAAAATCCTCAAAGAGGTGAGGGTAATCCTTATGGAGTGACTGCCACACTCCAACGTAATGGTACAAAGGTGAAGATAGAAGGATAACTCCTCAAAAGTGCAGTCAAAATATTTTAATAGATACAGGTTCAGACAAGTAAAAAATCACAACGTTTCGGGGTCAATACCCCTTAGTCATGTGATACAGCATAACCTTAACACACCTGTTTAAGTAGGCTAACAAATTAACCCTAAATGCACTTTGCAATTTTACTTTAACATAATCATGTGTAGATACTGACCCCTGCAGGCCAGGTGTGAAAATGGCATGTAAATTTAAAATCAATTTATCAGGAAGCCTCCAGTCACAATTTCTTAAAGAAAAGATGCAAAGTAAATACAAAATAATTGTTATGTGTGGTCACCCAAATGGATACATATAAAAATATGTCTAATTACTCAAGTGCATATATACAAAAGTGCATATATACAAAAAATTCATGTATACAGAAACAAATTTTATGTTATTAAACAATAGATTGCATATCAAGCTGCCCCAATGTTGCTAAATTGGTAAATGAATGAATGATATTTCAGTATTTTTAACTATACAGAGGGTAGTTACATAATGAAAGGACAGTCATGTCTTACTAAGAGCTAGAGAAAGAAAACCTAGAGTGAAAACTCATAGCCTAATATCTCTTAAATACCTAATCAAAAGAATAACTTAATAAAACACAGACCAGTCAATCTCCCTATTCATCCCCTTCGGCTCCAGGGTATCTAATTTGAATATCCAAAAAGATTCACGTTGTTTTAATAGACGTGTTCTATTGCCACCACGTCTTGGGATCTTAACATGATCGATAACCTGGAACCGAAGTTGACTGACTTGATGGCCAGCTGACAAGAAATGATGTGCTACTGGGGCAGTATACACCTTGCACCTGATGTTACTCTTGTGCTCAGTGATACGGTCGCCCACCCGTCTGGTGGACTCACCCACATAGGCACGCCCACACGGACATTTGATCAAATAAATGACAAAGCTCGTATTGCAAGTATAATAGTCCTTGTGCTTAAATTTATATCCTGTCTGAGGGTGCACAAAGTAGGGACTCTTAATGACTGACCCACAGTTTACACACCCCAAACAGGGAAAACAACCCAAGTTCTTTTTGGTGATATATCCCTGCTGAGGAGCTCTGCCAGCGCCCAAATCTGCCTTTACCAAAGTATCTCTCAAGCTTTTATTACGCTTATAGGCTGGTAATGGATACTGACAGAACTCCTCCACATTGGGGATGCAATCTTGTAAAATACTCCAATGTTTGCGTACAATACGGGCAATGTCATTACTTTGTCTGCAGAAATTGGAAACAAAAACCATTCTTTTCCCTTTATCCTGTGAGGATTTTGGTTTAAATAATGTTTCTCTGTCTAGAGCAGACACATTTTGTATGGTCTCTTGAATCAAAGAGGGTGGATACCCCCTCTGGATGATTTTTTGGCCCATCTCTGCAAGTCTGATTTGTGATATATTGGAGTCATCAACAATCCTTTTAACTCTGAGCATCTGACTGCGAGGCAGAGAGTGCACAAGAGGTAAAGGATGAGCACTTTCATAGTGAAGTAAACTGTTCCTATCAGTGGCTTTCCTGAATAAATCAGTCTTAAAACCTAGGCCACATTTGGTAACAGTTACATCCAAGAAATCAATATTGTGTTCGCTCCACACCAGTGTAAATTTAATATTGTTGGTAGCCTGATTTAAATCCGCCACAAAAGACTCCAGAGCCCCAACGTCGCCCAGCCAAATACCAAAAATATCGTCGATGTAGCGCCACCAAGTGGCGCCACACCGGCGAAATTCAGGGTGTTCAAAAACAAACCTCTCTTCAAATAAATTCATAAAAATATTGGCATAATTAGGGGCGACGTTGGAGCCCATGGCAGTACCCTGCAGTTGCATATAAAACTGGTCCTCAAAAAGGAAATAATTGTTATACAAAATTATTTCCAATAGTTGTAAAATGAAGCCAACCTCAAAAGCAGAGTACAGCCCACAGGTTGACAGTGCACTATTCACAGCGCCGATGCCACTAGCATGTGTGATGGATGTATACAGGCTAGTGACATCAAGGCTAAACAAGATCAATTTATCAGTGCCCAATTCCAGATTGTGTATTTTTGCAAGGAAATCATTAGTGTCCTTAATGAAAGTACATGACTGCTCCACCAATGGTCTCAAAATCTTATCCAAATAAATCGCAATATTTGAGAAGATGGAGTTAGTCCCTGCAACAATAGGACGACCAGGTGGAGCAGTCATGGACTTATGGACTTTGGGTAATACATAAAGGACCGGAGTGATCGGGTCCTTAACCAGTAAAAATTGGCTAGTTTTCTTATCAATGATATTTGATCTCAGCGCAAAATCTACACAAACCTGAATTTCTTGTTTCAGTTTAAAAATGGGATTAGATGACACAGGTTTATACACAGATTGGACACTCAATTGGCGATTAATTTCATCCTTGTAGTAAGACTTATTGAGAATGACGGTAGCACCGCCCTTATCCGCCGGTTTCAAAATGATGCCGGTATTCTCCTTAAGTCTACTCAAGGCTTGAGTATCGTTTTTAGTAAAATTGCTTTTATTGAATTTACCCTTCAAACGTTGGTTCTGCACACGTAGTTGTAATTTTTTAAGATCAGATAATACCAACTTTTCAAAGGTCTCAATGCCAAAATGTGTGTGTTGTGGATAAAATGCACTCTTATTCCTTAAACCTAAATCACCTATATTTAGAGACGGTCTGGGAGCAGGCAATATTGTATTAACACCATCTTTAATAGAATCTACAACATTCACCAATTTAGCAGCTACATTAGGAGCAACTGATGTTTGCCCAAGTCCCGGATGAGACCCATATGAGGTAGCATGCCAATATTTTAATCTAATGTTCCTGAAGAACCTATAGATATCCTTATGAGTCTCAAAGGGGTTGAAATTGCTTGAAGGGCAGAATGACAAGCCTTTCTGAAGTACTCTCGCTTCACTGTTATCCAGTTGGTAATCTGAACTGTTAATAATTATATCTTGCGGGATCTCGTTGCCCTCCCCGGCTGTGGTCTCCCCGTCGTTCTCACCTTGACTTTGGCTGTCTGTTTGCCGCTTGTGTTTGCGGCCGCCACGTTTCCAGGGACCTCTTCGCCGTCGCTCTGAGTGAAATCCGAGGAGTCAGAGCTGCTGTTGCTAACCGCCCCCGGCTGCTGCTGATGACGTCTTCTCTGGCCGGATGCGCCACGTCGCATCTTACCCTGTGGGTCATAGATCCATCTGTAAACACGATTGGACGAGTAGTCCTGCTCGTCACGTTGGAACTTGGTTCTCTTTCGTTCTTCGATGGTCTTTCTCATGTCGGCTATGAGATTCCGGTTGTCAGCCATTAATTTGTCAAAGTCCACTGTGGAGGCGGTTTGTCTCATCTCATCCTCCAGCTTGGCAATGGATCCCTTGATCTCATCAATCTCCATTTGCAGATATTCCACAGTGAGTACAATAATATCGAAAGAGCACTTGTTTAGGATAAGTTCAAACTTGCGGCAATATTCAGTGTTCTCTTTCAGCAAGGTAGGACGTGTATTCATACGCAATCCCCGTGGGATGCGTTTAACTCTAAAGTATTCGTCCAAAGTTGTAGCGTGCAGCCCATATGCCAGCAAGCGTTTAGATAACTTCTCATATTGTGATCCTGCTGCCTCCACTGGTGCTGTATGCAAAAAACTGCGTGACCCACATACCAAAGTAGTAATCCTGGAGGCTTCCAGGTCAGAGTAAGCGAAAGTCTGAGAGCCTGTTAATTCATCATTGATAGACATCTTGAAATGCTAATGCCCGGACACAGGCAGTACAAAGTAGACAATTTGAAATAGAGTCCAGCATACAGCAAAAATCCTCAAAGAGGTGAGGGCAATCCTTATGGAGTGACTGCCACACTCCAACGTAATGGTACAAAGGTGAAGATAGAAGGATAACTCCTCAAAAGTGCAGTCAAAATATTTTAATAGATACAGGTTCAGACAAGTAAAAAATCACAACGTTTCGGGGTCAATACCCCTTAGTCATGTGATACAGCATAACCTTAACACACCTGTTTAAGTAGGCTAACAAATTAACCCTAAATGCACTTTGCAATTTTACTTTAACATAATCATGTGTAGATACTGACCCCTGCAGGCCAGGTGTGAAAATGGCATGTAAATTTAAAAACAATTTATCAGGAAGCCTCCAGTCACAATTTCTTAAAGAAAAGATGCAAAGTAAATACAAAATAATTGTTATGTGTGGTCACCCAAATGGATACATATAAAAATATGTCTAATTACTCAAGTGCATATATACAAAAGTGCATATATACAAAAAATTCATGTATACAGAAACAAATTTTATGTTATTAAACAATAGATTGCATATCAAGCTGCCCCAATGTTGCTAAATTGGTAAATGAATAAATGATATTTCAGTATTTTTAACTATACAGAGGGTAGTTACATAATGAAAGGACAGTCATGTCTTACTAAGAGCTAGAGAAAGAAAACCTAGAGTGAAAACTCATAGCCTAATATCTCTTAAATACCTAATCAAAAGAATAACTTAATAAAACACAGACCAGTCAATCTCCCTATTCATATACTGAAATATCATTCATTCATTTACCAATTTAGCAACATTGGGGCAGCTTGATATGCAATCTATTGTTTAATAACATAAAATTTGTTTCTGTATACATGAATTTTTTGTATATATGCACTTTTGTATATATGCACTTGAGTAATTAGACATATTTTTATATGTATCCATTTGGGTGACCACACATAACAATTATTTTGTATTTACTTTGCATCTTTTCTTTAAGAAATTGTGACTGGAGGCTTCCTGATAAATTGTTTTTAAATTTACATGCCATTTTCACACCTGGCCTGCAGGGGTCAGTATCTACACATGATTATGTTAAAGTAAAATTGCAAAGTGCATTTAGGGTTAATTTGTTAGCCTACTTAAACAGGTGTGTTAAGGTTATGCTGTATCACATGACTAAGGGGTATTGACCCCGAAACGTTGTGATTTTTTACTTGTCTGAACCTGTATCTATTAAAATATTTTGACTGCACTTTTGAGGAGTTATCCTTCTATCTTCACCTTTGTACCATTACGTTGGAGTGTGGCAGTCACTCCATAAGGATTACCCTCACCTCTTTGAGGATTTTTGCTGTATGCTGGACTCTATTTCAAATTGTCTACTTTGTACTGCCTGTGTCCGGGCATTAGCATTTCAAGATGTCTATCAATGATGAATTAACAGGCTCTCAGACTTTCGCTTACTCTGACCTGGAAGCCTCCAGGATTACTACTTTGGTATGTGGGTCACGCAGTTTTTTGCATACAGCACTAGTGGAGGCAGCAGGATCACAATATGAGAAGTTATCTAAACGCTTGCTGGCATATGGGCTGCACGCTACAACTTTGGCCGAATACTTTAGAGTTAAACGCATCCCACGGGGATTGCGTATGAATACACGTCCTACCTTGCTGAAAGAGAACACTGAATATTGCCGCAAGTTTGAACTTATCCTAAACAAGTGCTCTTTCGATATTATTGTACTCACTGTGGAATATCTGCAAATGGAGATTGATGAGATCAAGGGATCCATTGCCAAGCTGGAGGATGAGATGAGACAAACCGCCTCCACAGTGGACTTTGACAAATTAATGGCTGACAACCGGAATCTCATAGCCGACATGAGAAAGACCATCGAAGAACGAAAGAGAACCAAGTTCCAACGTGACGAGCAGGACTACTCGTCCAATCGTGTTTACAGATGGATCTATGACCCACAGGGTAAGATGCGACGTGGCGCATCCGGCCAGAGAAGACGTCATCAGCAGCAGCCGGGGGCGGTTAGCAACAGCAGCTCTGACTCCTCGGATTTCACTCAGAGCGACGGCGAAGAGGTCCCTGGAAACGTGGCGGCCGCAAACACAAGCGGCAAACAGACAGCCAAAGTCAAGGTGAGAACGACGGGGAGACCACAGCCGGGGAGGGCAACGAGATCCCGCAAGATATAATTATTAACAGTTCAGATTACCAACTGGATAACAGTGAAGCGAGAGTACTTCAGAAAGGCTTGTCATTCTGCCCTTCAAGCAATTTCAACCCCTTTGAGACTCATAAGGATATCTATAGGTTCTTCAGGAACATTAGATTAAAATATTGGCATGCTACCTCATATGGGTCTCATCCGGGACTTGGGCAAACATCAGTTGCTCCTAATGTAGCTGCTAAATTGGTGAATGTTGTAGATTCTATTAAAGATGGTGTTAATACAATATTGCCTGCTCCCAGACCGTCTCTAAATATAGGTGATTTAGGTTTAAGGAATAAGAGTGCATTTTATCCACAACACACACATTTTGGCATTGAGACCTTTGAAAAGTTGGTATTATCTGATCTTAAAAAATTACAACTACGTGTGCAGAACCAACGTTTGAAGGGTAAATTCAATAAAAGCAATTTTACTAAAAACGATACTCAAGCCTTGAGTAGACTTAAGGAGAATACCGGCATCATTTTGAAACCGGCGGATAAGGGCGGTGCTACCGTCATTCTCAATAAGTCTTACTACAAGGATGAAATTAATCGCCAATTGAGTGTCCAATCTGTGTATAAACCTGTGTCATCTAATCCCATTTTTAAACTGAAACAAGAAATTCAGGTTTGTGTAGATTTTGCGCTGAGATCAAATATCATTGATAAGAAAACTAGCCAATTTTTACTGGTTAAGGACCCGATCACTCCGGTCCTTTATGTATTACCCAAAGTCCATAAGTCCATGACTGCTCCACCTGGTCGTCCTATTGTTGCAGGGACTAACTCCATCTTCTCAAATATTGCGATTTATTTGGATAAGATTTTGAGACCATTGGTGGAGCAGTCATGTACTTTCATTAAGGACACTAATGATTTCCTTGCAAAAATACACAATCTGGAATTGGGCACTGATAAATTGATCTTGTTTAGCCTTGATGTCACTAGCCTGTATACATCCATCACACATGCTAGTGGCATCGGCGCTGTGAATAGTGCACTGTCAACCTGTGGGCTGTACTCTGCTTTTGAGGTTGGCTTCATTTTACAACTATTGGAAATAATTTTGTATAACAATTATTTCCTTTTTGAGGACCAGTTTTATATGCAACTGCAGGGTACTGCCATGGGCTCCAACGTCGCCCCTAATTATGCCAATATTTTTATGAATTTATTTGAAGAGAGGTTTGTTTTTGAACACCTGAATTTCGCCGGTGTGGCGCCACTTGGTGGCGCTACATCGACGATATTTTTGGTATTTGGCTGGGCGACGTTGGGGCTCTGGAGTCTTTTGTGGCGGATTTAAATCAGGCTACCAACAATATTAAATTTACACTGGTGTGGAGCGAACACAATATTGATTTCTTGGATGTAACTGTTACCAAATGTGGCCTAGGTTTTAAGACTGATTTATTCAGGAAAGCCACTGATAGGAACAGTTTACTTCACTATGAAAGTGCTCATCCTTTACCTCTTGTGCACTCTCTGCCTCGCAGTCAGATGCTCAGAGTTAAAAGGATTGTTGATGACTCCAATATATCACAAATCAGACTTGCAGAGATGGGCCAAAAATTCATCCAGAGGGGGTATCCACCCTCTTTGATTCAAGAGACCATACAAAATGTGTCTGCTCTAGACAGAGAAACATTATTTAAACCAAAATCCTCACAGGATAAAGGGAAAAGAATGGTTTTTGTTTCCAATTTCTGCAGACAAAGTAATGACATTGCCCGTATTGTACGCAAACATTGGAGTATTTTACAAGATTGCATCCCCAATGTGGAGGAGTTCTGTCAGTATCCATTACCAGCCTATAAGCGTAATAAAAGCTTGAGAGATACTTTGGTAAAGGCAGATTTGGGCGCTGGCAGAGCTCCTCAGCAGGGATATATCACCAAAAAGAACTTGGGTTGTTTTCCCTGTTTGGGGTGTGTAAACTGTGGGTCAGTCATTAAGAGTCCCTACTTTGTGCACCCTCAGACAGGATATAAATTTAAGCACAAGGACTATTATACTTGCAATACGAGCTTTGTCATTTATTTGATCAAATGTCCGTGTGGGCGTGCCTGTGTGGGTGAGTCCACCAGACGGGTGGGCGACCGTATCACTGAGCACAAGAGTAACATCAGGTGCAAGGTGTATACTGCCCCAGTAGCACATCATTTCTTGTCAGCTGGCCATCAAGTCAGTCAACTTCGGTTCCAGGTTATCGATCATATTAAGATCCCAAGACGTGGTGGCAATAGAACACGTTTATTAAAACAACGTGAATCTTTTTGGATATTCAAATTAGATACCCTGGAGCCGAAGGGGATGAATAGGGAGATTGACTGGTCTGTGTTTTATTAAGTTATTCTTTTGATTAGGTATTTAAGAGATATTAGGCTATGAGTTTTCACTCTAGGTTTTCTTTCTCTAGCTCTTAGTAAGACATGACTGTCCTTTCATTATGTAACTACCCTCTGTATAGTTAAAAATACTGAAATATCATTCATTCATTTACCAATTTAGCAACATTGGGGCAGCTTGATATGCAATCTATTGTTTAATAACATAACATTTGTTTCTGTATACATGAATTTTTTGTATATATGCACTTTTGTATATATGCACTTGAGTAATTAGACATATTTTTATATGTATCCATTTGGGTGACCACACATAACAATTATTTTGTATTTACTTTGCATCTTTTCTTTAAGAAATTGTGACTGGAGGCTTCCTGATAAATTGTTTTTAAATTTACATGCCATTTTCACACCTGGCCTGCAGGGGTCAGTATCTACACATGATTATGTTAAAGTAAAATTGCAAAGTGCATTTAGGGTTAATTTGTTAGCCTACTTAAACAGGTGTGTTAAGGTTATGCTGTATCACATGACTAAGGGGTATTGACCCCGAAACGTTGTGATTTTTTACTTGTCTGAACCTGTATCTATTAAAATATTTTGACTGCACTTTTGAGGAGTTATCCTTCTATCTTCCCCTTTGTATAATGCTGTATAGGCAGTATAGCATTTGGTATTCTGAGTATATGTTTACCTCTCTACCACCTTTCTCTCTTTGATATGGTGAATTTGTAATAATTTTTTTCTGTGCCTTGTCTGATGTCCCTGTTTTTTGTGTGTTCTGCTCCCTTCCTTTGTGGCTTCATTGTTTATTTTGGCCTCACCCTTTTCTCCCCACTGTAACTGTTTTGTTTCCCCATTTGACTATCCCTGTGACTGGACCCTGAACTCCCTCTTCGACTATCTATGTGACTAGGCCCTAGACTCCATCTTTGACTCCCCCTGGAGTTCTTCTTTGACGATCCTGTGGACTGTCCCTTGAACTCCCTCTGGACTGCCTCTTTGACCACCCTGTGAACTGTCCCTTTGACCCCCATGGAGTTTTGCTTTGACTCTCCCCGAGACTGGGCCTTTGCCACCAGTGGACTCCACCTTTGAGAGGAGCTTAGTTTTCCACTGTGCTTATCCCTTGTATAGTCCTCACTCTCTCCACTGCCCATTGTGGCTATTTAGGGTCCTTGTCTCTAAGTACATCTAGAAATTTGTTTGTATGTATCTCTATGTTAAAGCCCTTTGCAGGCTTTTTTTTTTTTTTCAAACACCCGAGACCTCATATCTTTGAACCCTTATAAATTTTTAATGCAATTTCTTTGAAAATAATTTTTATCAGTGTTACTTTGAGTTTAACTGTACTGTTAAATGTATTTTTGATGTGTTTTATGTAACTTTTTTGTCTCACATTACAGTTAACTCCTTGGCAACCGAGTACGTGTCAGGCACGTCCTACAAAGGGTGTCAGTTAAGGACCAAGGACGTGCCTGACATGTCATTGAATAATCTGAGCAGTGGAAGCGATCAAGATCGCTTCCAGCCGCTCAAACAGTATTGCAGCGATGCCGCGATGTTGAGGCATCCTGCAATACTGTTCCTGACTTCCGGGCTCCGTTTTGATCGCTCCCATGGAGCGATCACTTCCGGCTACACTCCACGTAGAACCCAGCAGTCAGGCAGACTTAACAAAAGTCTATAGGCAAGACACTTATCAATTACACCCTATAATTCCAGTTCTAACATACAAATAAGTGTTAACAGCTATGAATGGTAAATTTTGAGAAACCCCAAAAGGTGATCATTCAAACATAGCAAATATAGGGAATAGAAGGTGGTTTTGAAAAGGTGGGTTAGTGACTATAGTTTGTAGTCTGAGGGATTCCAAAAATTAACTTCCATTTATTAGTAAGCTAATACTCTGTACACTGATTGAGACATGAGGGACAGGAGGGTAAGTTTATCTGCAGAAGTGAAGGATTATTACAAGGGTATATATGACCGTATCAACTAGATGAGCTTTAAAGTAAACTTGGGCTTCATTCTAGCCCCCTAATAAAAGTAAATGAATACATATAATATATACTATATGTTCGAAGATAGATGTACACAATAAAGGGGCAAATATGTATCAACAAATAACATTAAAGGTTGGAGAATAAACAGTGAACTTGTTGCAGTCTGGACACAGTACCAAGTATTTTAATGGCTATTAGTGTCAGCCAATACCACTTTTCTGGAGATATGCCACAACGGATTTAATAAGAAGTGGGTATCACAACTTGCAAAAGTTCCAGATCGGTTGTAGGAGATCCACAAATGACAATAATTGCCTGGGCCTGGGGCCTCCATCACACTGTGCGTTATGCACTCGGCAGTCACCAGGTGATAAAGGTCGTTTAAATGGTTTAGGGAATTTACTCAGGGCCTGCAACTCTGTAGACACTTCTGTGTTTGCAAGTGTAACAGAGTTTGACCGATCGTAAAAACCCCGGCATCAATTCCTTCCTCTGTTTCGGAACAGATTCTTCCTTCAGTTTGTTGTGGGCATGTAGTGTACCTATCATAGTCGATGGTTGATCAACGTACATCAACGTAACAAGTATTGTTAGGTACTTGCAAAGCTTCAGTAGGCACTTAATCCCGTGGTGAGCTGACTGCTGTCTTCAGTATATTCACACATGACGTATGATGTTGGTTTAGGCACTCGGATAGTTCACTTAAAAGAAGAGCTATAAACTCCATATCTGTAGATCTCAAGTATATTTTCTATAGGCCACAATGACCGGAAAAGGTTGTTATGAGCCCGAGCAATGAAGAGCAATCTTCTAGCAAAGATGGCAACTCGTGCCACTCAAAATGCGGCTTTGTAGTATTATCACAGATGGGGCTCCAACCTGTCACCCTTGTTGCTGTCAGCGGGGTTGCTGCTGCTTAAAGCTCCAATACGGGTTGTGAAGCTGTGAGTTCTCCTAAATATGACTTCTGGGCCTAGTAGGCGCCTCCTTGGTGCTCAGATTGGATGACCCTAGCCTGCCCTTATGATGAGGCAGGCTAGGGACACCCCCAGAAGACCCATGATGCACTGGGCATCTCCATCTTTGAAGCCACATGGGGAGGGGGGCTATATGGGGCTATTTTATTCAACCACCAAGGCACTTAGCACACTTGCAGAGCATCAGAAGTCTGGTCGATGGCTTCTGATGCTCTGTAAGTGTGCTAAGTGCCTTGGTGGTCGAGGTACTTAGTAATATAATATAATATATTAAAAAATGAATCCAAATATATTTATTTTTGAATAAAATAGCCCCAAACTGGCAAAAGTTGAAATCTGTGACGTAACATATGATCCGCCGGTCTCAGTCCAACACAGATGGATGCTTACGTCATTACAGATGTTCCGAACACAAATTCGGCACTATCTGACTACTTTTGCTAGTTATCAAACTGCTTACAGGTACCCTCACCACTATTCCGGCCCAGCGTACCTGCTTTTCAAGCCACCGCCCTGGAGGCCACGGATGCCATAGGAATCAATGGGAGTCTGAAAGCAGCAAAAGCTTATGTTTGCTGCTGCCCGATATCCCATTGATTTCTATGGTAGAATAAAAGTAACGTTTACACCTAGCACCCTAACATAAGCCCCGAGTCTAAACACCCCTAATCTGCCGCCCCGACATCGCCGCTACCTACATAATATTATTAACCCCTATTCTGTGGCTACCCACCACCGCCGCCACCTAAAAAATTTATTAACCCCTATCCCGCCGCTCCTGGACATCTCTGCAACTAAATAAAGTTATTAACCCCTATTCCTCCTCTCCCGGAGCCCACCACAACTAAATAAAGTTATTAACCCATAAACCACTGGCCTCCCACATCACTACCACTTATTAAACCTATTAACCCCTAAACCGCCAGTCCCCCACATTTCCATAAACTAAATTAACCTATTAACCCCTAAACCTAACAACCCGCTAACTGTACATTAAAATTACATCATCCCTATCTTATAATAAATTTAAACTTACCTTTAGATTTAAATTAAATTATATTAAACTAATAATTAACCTACCCTAACTGTTATACTAAAATTGCATTAAATTATATTAAACTACTAATTAACCTACCCTAACTATTATACTAAAATTACAATAAACTATATTAAACTAATAATTAACCTACCCTTACTGTTATACTAAAATTACATTAAACTACAAATTAAATTAACTATATTATATATTTAAAAACCTAACCCTACTCAAGTTATTTAAATCTACAATTAAAAATTACAAAGTTACAAAAAACTAACAACTAAGTTACACAAAATAAAAAACACTAAGTTACAAAAAAAAAATAAACACTAAATTACACAAAATAAAAAATAAATTATCAAATATTTAAACTAATTACACCTAATCTAAGAGCCCTATGAAAATAAAAAAGCCCCCCTCCTGGAGCAGCGGGATAGGGGTTAATAACTTTATTTAGTTGTGGGGGGGTTGGGGAGCAGCAGGATAGGGGTTAAACATTTTAGTATAGTGTCGGTGCTTAGTGACAGGATATAAATAAAGCTGGTAAAAAGCCAAATAGCAGCGAGATCGATGACTGTAAGTTAACAACAGTCCGCTGCTCATCGCCCCGGCTTTTTGACAGCTTTTTTTAATAAATAAGGAGAGCGTATTCAGGTCTGTGGCCATGATTTTAGGTTATGTCAGGCGAGCGTATTGGTGCCGGCGAATGCAGCATAGTTGGCGGCTTGATAAGTAGGCCTCACAGACTCAACTGATAGTGATGTATCTGTGGCTGTTAGCCCTCCTGCTAGCCCCCCTGCCAGAAGGAGGCGTGTTGCTCCAGCTGCCATTGCTGATAAAGAGTGGGTAATGCCTCATCACCAGAGGCCAGATATCCCACCCTTCACTGCAAATCCTGGCATCAAGGAGGATGTGGCAGGATTTAGCCCCCAACAGTTTATGGAGGTGTTTCTGCGCGATGATGTATTGGAAGAACGTTGTTGCCCAAAATAATTTATATGCCCATCAGTTCCATGCTGCAAAGCCTGACACTTTTTTGGCAAAGCAGCAATGGGCCCCCATCGATGTGCCAGAATTTAAAGAATTCTGGGCATTGACTATGCTTATGGGCATCATAAAGAAACCCTCCATCCGCTCCTACTGTAGCAGTAGCCCCATTTGCTCTACCCCCATTTTCTCCCAGAGTATGTCGAGGAAGAGGTATGAAATGATTCTACATTTTATGCACTTCAGTGACAACAGCCTTTGCCACCCTAGGAAGCATCCCCATTTTAATAGGCTGTATAAAGTCCGCCCCCTGATTACCCACTTTACTGCCAGGTTTGCAGAGGCTTATACACCTGGAAGGAATATATGCATGTATGTATCCCTGATGAAGTATAAGGGAAGGCTGGGATTCAAGCAGTATATTCCTTTCAAGCACTCCAGGTATGGAGTAAAGGTGTATAAGCTCTATGAGAGCCAGACTGGGTATACTCAGGCCTTCCAGGTGTACGAGGGAAAGGATATCCACCCTCTAGGCTGCCCAGAACATATGGGAACCACTTGCAAAATTATTATTATTATTATTATTATTATTATTGGTTATTTGTAGAGCATCAACAGATTCTGCAGCGTTATAAACAAAGGCAGAATACAACAAAACAATTATAGGGATCAAATGGGTAGAGGGCCCTGTCAAGAGTCGCACTGTTGTAGCCAGCTCTTAAGAAGGTGATCTACAAACAGCTGGACTCTTAGGCATACATGCTAAGGGGGTTCAGGGGATAGCAATGGAGGAGAGGAACTGGTATAAAGAAAGGTTAGTGTAGGTTGTATGCATCCCTGAATAGTAGAGTCTTTAGGGAGCGCTTGAAGCTTTCAAAACTAGAGGAGAGTCTTGTGGAGCGAGGCAAAGAGTTGCACAAGGTGGGAGCCAGCCTGGAGAAGTGCTGTAAACTGGAGTGTGATGAGGTAACAAGAGAGGAGAGTAGGAGGTCATGAGCAGAGCGAAGGGGACGGGAGGGAGAGTATCTGGAGACAAGGTCTGAGATATAGGGGGGAGCAGTGCAGTTGAGGGCTTTGTATGTCAGAGTGAGAATTTTGTGTTTAATCCTAGAGGCAAGAGGAAGCCAGTGAAGGGATTGGCAGAGAGGTGCAGCAGATGAATAGTGACGTATAAGGAAGATGAGCCTGGCAGTGGCATTCATTATGGATTTTAAAGAAGCTATGCATCAGCTGGGGAGACCAGAGAGGACAGAGTTGTAGTAATCGAGGTGGAAAAGGATGAGAGAGTGAATTAAAATCTTAGTTGTGTTTTGTGTAAGGAAATGTCTAATTTTAGAGATGTTTTTAAGGTGGAAACGGCAGGCTTTAGCCAAGGACTGAATGTGAGGAGTGAAAGAAAGATCTGAGTCAAATGTGACCCTGAGACATCGGGCATGTGGGGTAGGGCTAATGATGGAGTTGTCGACATTTATAGACAGATTGGGGGTGGAGATTTTGGAAGAAGGGGGAAAATAGGGAGCTCAGTTTTGGAGCGATTTAGCTTGAGGTAGTGAGAGGACATCCAGGAAGAGATGTGAAAAAGATAGTTATTGACATGGGTTAGCAAGGAAGGAGATAGGTCTGGTGCAGAGAAGTAGATTTGGGTGTCGTCGGCATACAAATGATATTGAAAACCGTGGGAATTTATTAGGGAACCTAATGATGACGTGTAGATTGAGAAGAGTAGGGGACTGAGGACAGAGCCTTGCGGTACCCTGACAGAAAGTGGTGATGGGGCAGAGGATGCCCCAGAGAAGGCTACACTAAAGGTACGGTTTGACAGGTAGGAAGAGAACCACGAGAGGGCTGTGTCACAAATACCGAAGGATTGGAGGGTTTGGGGCAAAAGAGGGTGGTCAACAGTATCAAAGGCTACGGACAGATCAAGGAGCATAAGCAGAGAGAAGTGGCCTTTGATTTTGCTTTAAGTAGGTTGTTGGTAACCTTAATGATTGCTGTCTCTGTGGAGTGATGGGGACAAAATCCAGATTACAGAGGGTCAAGGAGGGAGTTTAATGTAAGGAAATGGGATAGGCATGCATATACTAGTTTTTAGAGAAGGTTTGAGGCAAGAGGGAGGAGGGAAATAGAACGGTAGTTGGATGGGGAGGTTGGATCAAGGGAAGGTTTTTTTGAGGATAGTTGTGACCAGTGCATTTTCAGAGATGAGGAGATTGGATCAAGGGAAGGTTTTTTAAGGATAGGTGTGACCAGTGCATTTTCAGAGATGAGGAAAATTTACCGGTGCTGAGGGAGAGGTTGAAAATGTGTGTGAGTATAGTGATAAAGCTAGAAGAGAGGGAGGGGAGTAGCTGTGAGGGGATAGGGTCAAGGGGACAGGTTGTGAGGTAAGAGCGCAGTATAAGTGCCAAAACTTCTTCCTCAGTAAAAAATCAGGTCTGGGACCTGATTTACCCCTGATGAACAAAGAGTACTGCTTGTATGTAGACAATTTTTATACAAGTGTCCTTTTGTTTAAGTGACTGTATTGTTTGATACAGTAGTTTGAAGTACAATTTGAAAGAGCCACGCAGGTTTCCCAGGACAACTTGCACTCACCTGGCTACGAAGGGGGGAGACCTCAGTTCTGCACCAAGAGGAGCTGTTGGCAGTTAAAGGGACAGTTCACCCAAAAACTTTCTCCCCTTTAAATTATTCGCAGTGATCCTTTTTACCTGCTAGAGTGTATTAAATTGGTTGCAAGTAGCTCCTTTACTCATATTTCAGCATTTGAAATAGCTGATTTAGCTTGTGGTTTCCCAACCTATACTGAAAGTTTTGATACTGGCGTATACGCTATTGACAAGCCTAAATAAACACAGCCAGCAGAAGAGATTACACTGTCAGTGGGGGGCATGATAGTTAAGTAATAAAATGATAATTTTCCATTGTTCTCTCTATGTATTGAGCTTTGGTGTTCCAGACAAATATAAGATAAGGAAGCTTGTGTGTGTACATAAAAGTGATAACATAATGAGATCTGATATTACCTGAAGCTCAACCCATTGTAATAGGCTGTGGTTTCAAAGCACAAAACCAGCTACTTCAGATACACAAATAAACCTGAAAATGCAATTTCTCATACATTTTATACTCTGCAGTTGGTATAACAAGTAATTTAAAATACATTTATGGAAAAACAATTTTACAGTGTACTGTCCCTTTAAGTACATAGACAAGAAGGATGTATACCTTCTTACCACCATCCACACAGAGAGGACTGTGGAGGTCTCTGTACGTGGCAGAGCTTAGAGCACAATTAAGCCAGTGTGCATCAAGGCTTATAACTGGCATATGGGTGGGGTTGATCTAGCAGATCAGCTGCTGCAGCCCTACCTAATTATGAGGAAGACAAAAAGGTACAAAAAGGTTGCAATTTACTTTTTCAAAAAAGCAAACCCAGAAATTAAACTGACTTTTTTACAGTTTCAGCTCCAGATCATTTTGGGGATTTTGTACCAAGATGCACCTGCTCCCCGGGCGGTGATCGGAGAGAACAGAGTTGAGGCTACCCATTTTATTTTCAAAATCCCCCCTACTGCGGCGAAGCAGAATCCTCAGAAAAAATGCAGAGTCTGTACCAAGAGGGGGCAGAGAAAGGATACCATCTTTTACTGTCCTGATTGCCCCGGACAGCCTGGACTCTGCATTGGGGACTGCTTCAAGCGGTATCACACTATGGTACATTTTAAATTAATTTTTTTACATTTGCCGTTGTGTTTCTTTTTGGGGGGTTTTGGTTACGTTTACTGTTTTTTTTATTTTTTATAAGTTCTAAAATTGGTGCTGTATTTTACCAAAGCCCCTGTCAACCCTATGCATGGGGGGGTATGGGTGTACTCAGGGGGTCTTGCAGAAAACAACCTGGAGTGTTTTCTTGCAATAACTTACAACAGGCTATCCTAAATCATAGTCAAAAAGCAATGTATGTGTAAAAATGAAAATTGAAAAATTACCGCCATACAGTTTCTTCAATTTGTTTGGCTAAAACGTTTGCATCAAAGCACTCCATATACAATACCTTGGGGTGTCAATGTTACAAATATATACACTTTCATGGCAAAAAATAAAACTGGGGTATACAATAAATAGGCCCCAAACTAAAGATAGGCCTATCAGAAGAAATACTCTCACTTTCAACTCAAATTACAAGTCATACAATTGTAACTGAAACTTCCCAAAATCCTGGCAAACCTATGCATGAGGGGCATGGGTGTAATCAGGGATCTTGCAGAAAACAACCTGAAGTGTTTTCTTGCAATAACTTACAACAGGCTCTCCTAACTCATAGTCAAAAAGCAACGTGTGTGTAAAAATGGAAATTTATCCTTACTTATGGGATTATGCCTCCTGGTCAGCAGGAAGTGGCAAAGAGCACCACAGCAGAGCTGTATATATAGCTCCTCCCTTCCCTTCCCCTCCAGTCATTCGACCGAAGTTAGGAGGAGAAAGTAAAAGCCAAAGGTGCAGAGGTGACTGAAGTTTAACAAAAAAAAATACCTGTCCTAGATATGACAGGGTGGGCCGTGGACTTGTCATATTGTAAAAGAAATACATTTATCAGGTAAGCATAAATTTCCTTTTCTTTTACAAGATATGACGAGTCCACGGATTTAATCCTTACTTATGGGATACAATACCAAAGCTATAGGACACGGATGAAAGGGAGGGACAAGACAGGAACCTAAATGGAAGGCACCACTGCTTGAAGAACCTTTCTCCCAAAACCAGCCTCAGAAGAAGCAAAAGTATCAAATTTGTAAAATTTGGAAAAAGTATGAAGAGACGACCAAGTTGCAGCCTTGCAAATCTGTTCAACAGAAGCATAATTTTTAAATGCCCATGAGGAAGCCACAGCCCTAGTAGAATGAGTCGTAATTCTTTCAGGAGGCTGCTGTCCAGCAGTCTCATATGCCAGACGGATGATAATCTTCAGCCAAAGAGAATGAGAGGTAGCTGTAGCTTTCTGGCCCCTATGCTTTCCAGAGAAAACAACAAATAATGAAGATGATTGACAAAATTCTTTAGTCGCCTGCAAGTAAAACTTCAGGGCACGGACCACGTCCAAGTTATGCAACAGACGCTCCTTCTTAGAAGAAGGATTAGGACATAATGAAGGAACAACAATTTCCTGACTAATATTCTTATTAGAAACAACCTTAGGAAGGAAACCAGGTTTGTTACGTGAAACCACCTTATCAGAATGGAAGATAAGATAAGGCAAGTCACATTGTAATGCTGAAAGCTCAGAAACTCTACGAGCAGAAGAAATAGCAACCAAAAATAACACCTTCCAAGATAACAACTTAATATCTATGGAATGCATGGGTTCAAACGGAACCCCTTGAATAACATTAAGAACTAAATTCAAACTCCAGGGTGGAGCAATTGGTCTAAACACAGGCTTGATTCTGGTTAGAGCCTGACAAAAAGACTGAACATCTGGAACATCTGCCAAACATTTGTGTAGTAAAATTGACAAAGCAGAGATTTGTCCATTTAAGGAACTTGCTGATAACCCTTTCTCCAATCCTTCTTGGAGAAAAGACAGAATCCTGGGAATCCTAACTCTACTCCATGAGTAGCCCTTGGATTCGCACCAATAAAGATATTTACGCCATATCTTATGGTAGATCTTTCTAGTAACAGGCTACGTGCCTGAATCAAAGTATCAATGACTGAATCAGAGAACCCCCGCTTAGATAAAATCAAGCGTTCAATCTCCAAGCAGTCAGTTGCAGAGAAACTAGATTCGGATTTTGGAATGGTCCCTGAATGAGAAGGTCCTGCCTCAATGGAAGCTTCCACGGTGGCAGAAAGGACATGTCCACGAGATCGGCATACCAAGTCCTGCGAGGCAACGCAGGCGCGATAAGAATTACTGAAGCCCTCTCCTGTTTGATCCGAGCAATCACCCGGGGAAGGAGAGCAAACGGTGGAAACACATAAGCTAGGTTGAACGACCAAGGCATCTATCAGTTCAGCCTGAGGATCCCTTGACCTGGATCCGTATCTTGGGAGCTTGGCATTCTGACGAGACGCCATCAAATCCAATTCCGGTCTGCCCCACCTGAGAATCAGGGTGGCAAAGACCTCTGGATGGAATTCCCACTCCCCCAGATGAAACGTCTGTCTGCTTAAAAAGTCCGCTTCCCAGTTGTCCACCCCTGGGATGTAGATTGCTGACAGATAACAAGAGTGAGCCTCCGCCCACCAAATTATCTTGGATACTTCTGCCATCACTAAGGAACTCCTTGTTCCTCGCTGATGATTGATGTAAGCCACAGTCGTGATGTTGTCCGACTGAAAACGGACAAATTTGGCCAAAGCCAACTGAGGCCAAGCCTGAAGCGCATTGAATATTGCTCTCAATTCCAGAATATTGATTGGAAGTAGAGACTCTGACTGAGTCCACACACCCTGAGCCTTCAGGGAATTCCAGACTGCACCCCAACCTAGTAGGCTGGCGTCCGTTGTCACTATCACCCATGAGGGTCTGTGGAAGCACGTCCCTTGGGACAGATGATCCGGCGACAACCACCAAAGAAGAGAGTCTCTTGTCTCCTGATCCAGATCTATCTGAGGAGACAAATTTGCATAATCTCCATTCCACTGCCTGAGCATGCTCAGTTGTAGCGGTCTGAGATGAAAACGAGCAAACGGAATGATGTCCATTCAGGGACCCTACCAAAATCCGAATGTTACCTCCATGCACTGAGCCACTGATGTCCGAGGATTGGACTGAAGGGCTCGGCATGTATTCAGAATCTTTAACTTTCTGACCTCTGTCAAGAAAATTTTCATGGATATGGAATCTATTAGAGTTCCCAGGAACCGTCGTCTGTGGAATTAATGAACTCTTTTCTAGATTCACCTTCCACCTGTGAGTCCTCAGAAAGGACAGAACCATGTCTGTATGAGACTTTGTCGGATGGTAAGACAACGCCTGGATCAGAATACCGTCTAGATAAGGCACCACTGCAATACCTTGCGGCCTGAGAACCGCCAGAAGAGACCCTAGAACCTTCGTGAAGATCCTGGATGCTGTGGCCAACCTGAAGGGAAGATCCACAAACTGAAAATGTTTGTCCAAGAAGGCAAACCTTAGGAACTGATGATGGTAATTGTGGATAGGAATATGAAGGTAGGCATCCTTCAAGTCCACGGTAGTCATATATTGACCCTCCTGGATCAATGGTATAATTGTCCGAATAGTCTCCATCTTGAAGAATGGGACTCTGAGAAACTTATTTAGACCCTTGAGATCTAAAATGGGTCTGAACGTTCCCTCTTTTTTGGGAAACACAAAAAGATTTGAGTAAAACCCCTGCCCCTGTTCCAGTATTGGAACGGGACTAATTATTCCCATAGTAGAGAGGTCTTTTACACAACGTAAGAACGGCTCTCTTTTTATCTGGCTTAAGGACAATCGGGAAAGAAGAAACCTCCCCCTTGGGAGAGAATTTTTAAATTCCAGTTGATACCCTTGGGACATGATATCCAGTGTCCAGGGGTCCTGAACATCTCTTACCCAAGCCTGGGCAAAGAGAGAAAGTCTGCCCCGTACTAGATCCGGTCCCGGATCGGGGGCCACCCCTTCATGCTGTCTTTGGAGCAGCAGTGGGCTTCTTGGGTTGTTTACCCTTGTTCCAAGTCTGGTTAGGTCTCCAGACGGCCTTGGCTTGAGCAAAATTCCCTTACTGTTTAGCGGAAGAAGAAGCGGGGACTCCTTTGAAGTTCCGAAAGGAATTATTTTGTTTACCCCTCAGTTTAGCTGCTTTATCCTGAGGTAGGAGATGACCCTTACCGCCCGTAATGTCAGAAATGATCTCTTTCAAGTCAGGCCCGAATAGGGTTTTCCCTTTGAAAGGAATAGCCAAAATCTTTGACTTAGATGACACATCAGCAGACCAAGACTTTAACCATAACGCTCTATGCGCTAAGATGGAAAATCCAGCATTCTTAGCCGCCAACTTGGCAATCTGAAAGGCGGCGTCAGTAATAAAAGAATTAGCCAGCTTAAGAGCCTTAATTCTATCTAAAATTTCCTCTAAAGGAGTCTCAGTCTTAATAGACTCTTCTAAAGTGTCAAACCAGAAAGCCGCCGCAGTGGTAACTGGTACAATGCAGGCTGTCGGTTGTAAAAGGAAACCATGATGAATAAATATATTTTTTAGAAGACCTTCCAATTCTTTATCCATAGGGTCTTTGAAAGCACAACTGTCCTCAATAGGAATAGTTGTACGCTTAGCCAAGGTAGATATAGCTCCCTCCACCTTAGGGACTGTCTACCAAAGGTGCCCGAACAGTGTCAGATATGGGATACATTTTCTTAAAATTAGGAGACGGTGAGAACGGGATACCCGGTCTTTCCCATTCCCGCGTAATAATTTCCAAGATTCTCTTAGGAACCGGAAAGACATCAGAGTAAGCAGGCACCTCTAAGTATTTGTCCATCTTACACAATTTCTCTGGTGGTACCACAATAGAGTCACAGTCATCCAGAGTCGCTAAAACCTCCCGAAGCAACAGGCGGAGGTGTTCAAGCTTAAATCTAAAGGACATGACGTCCGAGTCCGTCTGAGGTAACACACCTCCCGAATTGGAAAGTTCCCCCTCAGACAGAAGTTCCCTGACCCCCAAATCAGATCCCTGTGAGGGTACATCGGAAATAGCCAATAAAGCATCAGAGGTTGCAATATTCAAAGTGACTTCTGACCTGCTGCGTTTGCCCTGTAACACTGGCAACTTAGATAACACCTCTGTAAGGGTAGATGACATAACTGCAGCCATATCCTGCAGAGTAAATGAAGTAGACGTGGTTGAAGAACCCGGCATCGCTTGGGTGAGCGTTAAAGGTTGTGACGCTTGGGGAGAAAGTAGCGGCATACCCTGATTCTCATCAGACTGAGAAGCATCCTTAGACATATTCTCCTTAAAGAAAATCCGCTCTTTACATTGTAAGGCCCTTTCAGTACATGAGGGACAAAAAGTAAGAGGGGGTTCCACAATGGCATCTAAACACATAGAACAAGTAATTTCCTCAAGTTCAGACATGTTAAACAGACTAGCAATAGCAATAATAGTCATTCTTTGCTTAATATATTGTACTCTGAAGTCAAAACATATATTAAAAATTTTTAACTAAAAAGTGTTCTGCGCCTTAAAATAATAAAAGCGCAACAATTTTTCTGTTATAAGGCAAAACAACGTTTGCAGCAATAAAAATGCTTTTATGTGCCCAAAATAGCTTAATAATATTGCACCACTTGTTAGGATATGGTATAAATCAATTACATAACAATTATATCAGAGTTATCAACTTATATCAATTCCGGCCCCTGCACCTCGCCACAGCTCTGCTGCGGCGCCTACCTGCCCCCAGATCACACTGAAGAAAACAGTCACAAGTTTTTCTGTACCCTCGGGTACCAAAACTGAGCTAGGCCCCACCGGAGCTTCAGAACTTTGCTGCCGCCTGGAAAACACACTGCGCGGTAGAGCGCGTGAAAATAGGCCCCGCCCATCGTGTTCCATTTATTAAAGCCATGTGCCCCTCTTATAAATACAAAAGCGCAGCTCAGAGATATTATCTCCTGTCAAGCCAAATTAACATTAAAGCCATGTGCCCGCATCATAACAGCAGCCAGCAACCGCTCCCAGCGTCAGCCCACACATGAAATTTAGTTGAAATAATTTTTATTGGTTTCATATAATATAAACAAACAGAAAAGAAAATAATAAACAGAAGCAAGAAAAAATATCTTGACACAATAAGTAACATAAACATTCCACATAACAAATTGTACTGGGTTAGTTGTGTCACATAATCCAACTGCGGGACCGTCTTGTACTGCGTTTCCAAGTTACATATGTTATAGTGATCAAAAATTATATAACGCAGATTACAGATCCCGCAGACAGACCTAACTACAATCTTCTGAATACCGCCCTCCCCCCCTTAACAAACCCTCCCCCCCCCAGGTGGAGCCTAACACCTCCTATCACAGGTGAAAATCTACTTGTTTGTGTGGGTTCTTTACAATGTTGCCCTTGTCCTATGAGGAGCTGTGTCATCATTAAGTGATTGTGTCTACCCCCTGCCCGAGAGACCACCCTTATGGTAGCTGATATTTCAATTTCCATCCTCTGCCCCTCTGTTAACCCCTGATCCCAGTATCCAATAAAACCAAACTTTCTGGAAAGGTTCAGGATGTCCCTGCGTCCAGGCCGCTAATTCCGACATGGTGTATGTGTCTGAGATTTTATCCATTACTTCCTGCCATGATGGGGTCCCTTCCTTCCAATGTCTAGCCACACAAACCCTTAAGCATGTGCAGAGAATTTTAATAAACTTGTTGATTGCCGCATTAAAAGGTCTCACCCTCTCGTGAAGCAATGCTTGCGACATCGTTAGCGTTATATCTTCGTCTAACAGCCTACCTATTAGGTCTGAAAGTCTCAGCCATAATGTCTGGACCTCTGGGCAGTCCCACCACATGTGCTTATATGTCCCCCTAACCTGGCAACCTCTATAGCAATTACCCTGACAGGAGGGAGCGTAATGTGCTGTCATTTCGGGTGTTAAGTACCACCTGAAAGCTACCTTGAAACAATTTTCCCTCATGTCCGCACTAATCAACCCTTTACTCGAGTTTAACATTAAATCGTCCCACTCCCTCTTCTCATGTATCTCCAGTGTATCTTTCTCCCATCTCTCTATCAGAGAGGATTTAGTGGTGTATTTAGCTTTTTGTATCATCAGATATAGTCTAGAAATCAGGCGCTTCTCCCTAGTCTGGGTCCCTACCATTCTTTCAAGTTCCGTCTGTGTTGGGGTATTTTGATTAGACGTGTACTTAGAGACTGCCGAGGAGATTTGTAAATACAGATACCAGTTAAGGTGTTCTGGCGCGATTTTTTCACTGACCTGAACAAATGTTAGAATTCCTGATCTATTTACTAAGTCTGCCACGCGGTAGAATCCCTTATTCTCCCATTTACCCACTAACTTCCTCAACTCTTTGGGGAGTAATAATTTAATTGGCATAAGCAGTGACTTCGGTCTGTATAACCCAAGTTCCCTTGGGATCCCACGCCAAAAGCGAAGTGTTTCCGCTGTTATTGGGGATCTATAAACCCCCTGGTTTCTTAGTAACCCTGCGTCCCATAAAATATCTCCTGGGTTCCCACACCCTGCCAATTCCGCCTCAATCTTTGGCCATATCAGGCCGCTGTCGGCCTTCCCCAATATGACCGTCTGGGCTAACCTAGAGGCCTGGTAGTATTCCACCAGGTTTGGTGCTCCAACCCCCCCCACCTGTCTATGTTGTTTCAGTACTTGCGAGGCTATTCTCGCTCTCTTATCTCCTCTCACGAATCTTATTAGTTCGTCCTCAAGGGCTTTAAGTTCTGGGATAGGGATTCTAATCGGTAGCGTTCTAAAAAGATACATTAGTCGTGGTAGGACATTCATTTTAATGGACATGAGTCTCCCATACCATGAAAAGTTCCCCCTTTTCCATCTTCCTAAATCTTTCTTGATAGTTTTGAAGGCAGGTATGTAGTTTAATTTATATAGATCCGCTATCTTATCGTTTAGTTTGATCCCTAGATATGTTATGTCCGTTTTTGCCCATCTGAACTCGAAATTCAATTCAATTAGTTTCTTTGTTTGAGGGGGAAGGCAAACCGGTAGTGCCTCACATTTTTCTACATTAATTTTGTAACCTGAGATCTCAGAGAACTCCTCCAATACCTTGTATAGATTGGGTAGAGATATCAGTGGCCTAGTCATTGTTACCAAAACATCGTCTGCAAACAACGTTAATTTATATTCTGACGACGTTAGCTGCACCCCCGAAATATCCTTTGACTTCCTAATACATGAAGCTAATGGCTCTATACATATAGCGAACAACAGCGGTGAGAGCGGGCAACCCTATCGGGTCCCGTTCAGAACATCAAATTGTCTTGACAGATAACCTGCCGCTCCCACCACTGCCGTCGGTCCTGAGTAAATACCCTTGAGTGCCTGTACAAAAGCTCCCCTGAATCCCATGGCTTCTAATACTTTAAACATGAAATTACAGTCTATCCTGTCAAACGCTTTTTCTGCGTCTAGTGACAGGAATAGAGCTGGTTTCTCGTTAGCTGCCAGGTAATCCAACAAAGTGACTATTCTCCTGACGTTATCTGGGGCCTCCCTATCTTTGATAAACCCCACCTGATCCTGATGGATCAGTTTGGGTAGGATTAGTTTCAGTCTATTTGCCATTACCTTCGCAAAGATTTTAATGTCATGGTTAATTAGGGATATCGGCCTGTAATTCTTGCAACATTTTGTATTCCTCCCACTCTTTGGAATCACTATAATTTTTGCCTGTAACATTTCCCGGGGTAATTCCCACCCTTCCATAATACCATTACAGAAATCAACCATGTAGGGCAACAATTCCTTTTTAAAAAGTTTGTAATATTCGGCGGTTAGGCCATCTGGCCCCGCCGCTTTGCCCACTTTGAGATCCTTAATTACCCCCAAAACCTCTGAGCTCGTGATTTTAGTGTTAAGACTTTTCAAGTCACTGTCTTCTATGAGGTTTAGACTCGCCTTATCTAAGAATCGGGTTATTTGAAGGGTTATGTCTCCTAAGACCACCTTTTTCCCGTCATAAAGACTCTCGTAATATTGCGCAAATCTGTCTGAAATTTCCTGCGGGTTCGAAGTAAGGGCCCCGTCACTCTTGTATATTTTGGGTATAGAAAAGAATTTAGTCCTTTCCCTCAGTTTATGCGCAAGGTATCTGTCAGGCTTGTTCGCAAAAACAAAGTAGTGGGCTTTCAATTTCAGAGCCGCTCTTATAGAAGCGTCATTTAGGATCTTGGCTAATTCCTTTCGCTTAGCAACTAACGTCTTATATGTTCTGTCCGATAGCGTGCGCTGGTGATCCCTTTCTAATTGCTCTACTTCTTTCTGTAGTGTATTAACTAATTTAGTTGAGTTCTTGTTGTATACCGTCTTCTCCTTTATGAGAAGCCCTCTCAGAAAAGGCTTATGTGCCGCCCATGTCATTAACGGGTTTCTCACTGAGCCTGCATTAATATCCCAAAACTCTTTTAAAGCTTTCTGTATCCTATCGCGGGTCTCAGGGTTCTTTAGTAGTGTCGGGTTGTATGTCCATGACCTATGTCTAGTAAAGTTAACAAGTCCTGAAAGCTCCAAGAGCACCGTCGAATGGTCTGACCAAGCACAGGCCTGTGTGTTCGATGCCACCAAGTTGGGCGTCATAATTTGGCTAACAAATATATAGTCAAGAGTGGAATATGTCCTGTGGGCTGGAGAATAATAGGTGTAATCGTGTCCCTGGTTACCCACTGCCTCCCAAGAGTCGACTAGGTTGTGTTCCTCTAATGAGCTTCTAATTGACTTAATGATACTATTGTGTCTATGTTGTTTACTGGTTACCTTCCCAAGGCCTGACCCGTCTGCTGGATTCATGTTTACATTAAAGTCACCTGCTAGGACTAACCTGGATCTCGACCACTGTGTGAGCAAATGTGATACCTTGGTGAAAAAAGCATTTTGCGTTTCATTGGGCGCATAGACATTACAAAGCACTATGTCTGTGTCCTGGCACGTACCCTGAATTATAATAAATCGCCCTTCCTTATCTTTGCATACCTTATGTATCACGAAATCAAGGGATCTGTGAATTAAGATGGAAACCCCCCTTTTCTTGGTGTCAGATGTGGAGTGGAAATTTTGTGGGAAGTGGTGTGACCAAAACTTTGGGATAGTCTCCTTAACAAAGTGTGTCTCCTGTAAAAATATGACCTTGGCCTTTGATTTCAGATATTGGGTTATAGCAGTTCTTCTTTTTGTGTCTGTGTTAAGACCCCTCACGTTGTGAGAGATCAATACTAAGTTATTCGCCATCTATACTCATCCCCTCCCACTTCTCAGCATCCCCAGAACCCTTAAGCCTAAATCTTCGGTGTCCCCTGTGAGGGTAAGCACACTTCTCGATGTATTTATTCACCCTTACATTCCTTTTCCATGTTAATTGGCCCTTGTCCTTAGAGTTTTTTGGCCCCACCTGGTTAAAAAAACAAAACAATAACAAAACATTTTTTAAAACATTAACATTAACTTTTCCAGCCTTAGCTGAACAACCTCTCATCCTAAACTAGATGAAATTAACAGGCAGTAAAATTGCATTCTCTTTTGTCTTAAACAGCCTCATTGGCGCATTATTCATATAAAGGTGTAGCTCAATAAGTTGAGTCTAATGAGAGTTCAGTGTTTTATCAACTTAAATAAGCTCGCCTCCTAGAGGGAATCTCAGGCCCTACCAGGTGTCTGAGGGTATCTTCGGCCTACTACTTATCAGAGCCTGAGATAAACATTAGTCCATAAACAAGTTTAGTCTTTAACCTTTTGTTAGAGTCCCTCTACATATCAGATGAGCCCGAGGGCTCCATTCAGTCACAACCTGTGAAAACAAAAATTACACACACAACAAGTTATAATACTCATCTGTCCATTGGTCAGTCAGCATGGTGAGGTCCCTGGCCTCATGACGAGTAGTCCGTTATCGCTTGATCTTCTCAAGCAGTTTCATAAAACTTCTGATGTTTACTCCTGTACAGGACTGCTCTTAAAGACTCAAGTCTTCCTTTTCTTTTCGGGTATCTTACTCCACTTTTTCTGAAATGGCTTTCCACTCCGAGAGTCATCTCCTGAAGTTGTTCTCTGCTGTTGTGGAGCCGGGGGATCCAACCTCAGTCTCTTGCATGTCTCTGGGATTTCTTCCGGGTCTCTGATGGAGAAAGTCCTGTTCTCCCATGTGATATGCAGGGCAAATGGAAATCCCCATCTATAAGGGATTTGATTCTTCCTGAGCAGTGAGGTAAGCGATCTAAGGGCGCCTCTTCGCTGCAGTGTCCTCAGACATAAGTCCTGGTAGAACTGGACAACGTTACCCTGGTGTTTAAATGTGGGATTTCTGCGGGCTGCTGTTAGAATTTCTTCTTTCTCCTGATATCGTAGCATCTTAACTATGATATCTCGTGGCGGGTCCTCTCCTTTAGGTTTTGGTCGAAGGGCCCTATGTGCCCTCTCAATCTGAAATTTCTCCTCTCCGCCACCTCCTGTGATTCCTTGAAAAAGAGTAAGCAGGTACAAATTCAGATCTTTAGGAGTCACAGACTCAGGCACCCCTTTTAAGCGAATATTACAGCGGCGACTGCGATTTTCCAGGTCCTCAAGTTTGTCGTATACCTCTTCCAATTCTTTTTGCTGTGAGGACACTTGCTTTGTGATCTCATTCAAGCCTTCCACCAGGGCCTCATCGCTGTCTTCCAGGGAATTTACCCTAGAGCCTAATTCTCCCACTTCCTGTTTAAGCTCCGCTACACTGTTAGTTACTGTGTTCTGCAAGGCTTCCATTTTTTCCAACAGTCTCTCAAAGTTTGTGGCTATGTCTTGCTTTGAGACTAAATGCTCTAGGTCAGCTTTTGTGATTGGTGAAAGATTTCCAGCTCCTGCCTGAAGTCTGCTATCAGCTTCTCTTTCCTCATCTGATTGGGGAGACTGTTGATCTGGGGATTTTTCATTTCTTGAGGACTTAAAAAAAATGGGTGCCGTGGGTTGCCTGCTTACTGAAGTAGCTTTCACATTTCTTCTAGCAGCCATTGTTCAAGCTTCCCTAAGCTTTATCAGGGTCTGTTGTCAATGAACTACAATGGGTACAGATTTTTGTTAATAAAATATAAATCTTCTCTGTTCCCAGAAACTCTGTACCCTGCACCACTCTTATCTCCCAGCAGCCACCAGTCCCAGTCTCAAATGTCCTTGTGTTGCTGTTTTAATTCTGCCTACATGTAGCTGTCATGTATCACGCTACCTGAATTTATCCTCCTCTTATCTGTGCTGTCCGTAACAGATTTGTCTAGCCAGGGTATGCCTCAGCCCGATGCAAACTTCCTCCCCTGCAGGCCGCCATCAAACTTATCTCTGTGTCTCCCCCAGCACCATTTGAGCCGTTCACAGGGGACCTGCGCTTGTCCTTGATTTACAGCAGCCCGCTCTTAACTCTATGATGTCTCTTGTCCCCTCCGTACCTTCATCTCACTGTGTGGCCGCCATGTCAGGTCCGAGGACGATCCCTGCACCGCTATTATTCTCCCCTGCTAGACACTCCTCTTGCATCAGCGTGACTCAAGCTTGTTCTCCGTGAGCACCGTTTGCTCATATGTGGCTTGCTGTGTGCTGCGGCACTTAATCCAGCCCCAGTATAAGGTGAGACATTATTACCCGCTCCATGCGGGCTCCAAACATGGCCGCCAATCCCCTTCCCTGCTGCTTTCTATTCTACAACTCTCCGTGTCTGGGCTTACACGCTGCGAGTTAGCGCAATTGAAAACCGGACCCTCCGGTCAGTGTCATAAAGGGGGTCAGATGAGTTGGTAGGCAGATTCACATCATAGGCGCCTGAAAGCAAAATTAACTGCCTGGAGCACTTCTCCTAAGCGTCCATTCCTTAGCCTCCTCAGGCTCCGCCCTCCCACACATGAAATTTAAAGTGAAACACCAACACACTTTTAAATTAGTAAAATAAAATAAAAGGGAATTCCAGGTACACCATTCCTTTTTTCTATAGTGCATACTGATTACCCCTCCCCAGAAAGGGAATAATGTCAGCCAGTTCTGATGTATCAAGTCTCCCCAGAAACAAAAGACTGAACATACCTCAATGCTGCTTGTAGCATGACACGGTTCTCCACACTGAAGATGTTTCTTTACTCTACCTTCAACTGCTCTGTGGGAACCAGCATAGATCTTAGATAACTTTTGCTAAGATCATCAACATCAGGGCAGAACATTAAAATGTCTCCACTCCTCTTGGGAAGTTATAGACTGATGATTTCTCCCTGAGAAAAATAGTACTCACTAGCACCATTTTTAAAATAAAAAAACTTCTTGATTGAAGAATCTAAACTAACACCTCACTTTACCTCTTCCTATCACTGGCAAAGAGAATGACTGGAGGGGGAGGGAAGGGAGGAGCTATATATACTGCTCTGCTGTGGTGCTCTTTGCCACTTCCTGCTGACCAGGAGGTGTAATCCCATAAGTAAGGATGAAATCCGTGGACTCGTCATATCTTGTAAAAGAAAATGAAAATTGAAAAATTACCAACATACACTTTCTCCAATTTTTTTGGCTAAAACAGTTGTATCAAAGGCATCAAAACACTCCATATACAATACCTTGGGGTGTCAACTTTTCAAATATATGCACATTCATGGCAAACAAATAAATTGGGGTATGTAAAAAGGCCCCCCAAAAAGAAGATAGGCAAAGAAGATATGTTAAATGTAAAAATAAAAATCACAAACACATCAGAAGTTTGGCATTGCACCCCCCAAACAAGCCAACAAATCTATGCATAGGTGGTATCACTGTACTCAGGAAATGTTGCTGAACACATATTGGTGTCTTCTTTGGCAGTAACACATAACAGAAGCTGAGAATTAATGCCTAAATACAATGTTTGTGAAAAATAACACAAAAAAATGACTGCCCAATAGTTTGACAAAGACTGGTGGTTGAATTAGTGCAGCATGGAAAGTGTTAAAATACCAGCTTTTCAAATACCCTAGGGTGTCTACTTTTCAAAAATATATGGTTTGATGGGGGTAAATTACATTGGCTGGCTTCAAAAATGTCCCAAATAGGACATGGGTGCATGGGATGTGAACATTTCAAGTTGGAAAACTGGAATGCGCCCCCCCCCCTAAAAATAAGGTCTTTTAGCCCCCTGAGAACTCAACAAACCTATTCATGGGTGAAATCACTGTACTCAGGAGATGTTGTTGAACACATATTGAGGTGGTTTTTGTCAGTAACACATAGCAGGAATTGAGAATCCATGCCTAAAGTACAATGTGTGTGAAAAATAACACAAAAAAATGACTACCCAAAAGTTTGACAAAGGTGGTTGAATTAGTGCATGGAAAGTGTTAAAATATCAGCTTTTCAAATACCCTAGGGTTTCTACTTTTTTGAAAAATATATGGTTTGATGGGGTTAAATTACATTGGCCGGCTTCAGAAATGTCCCAAATAGGACATGGGTGCATGACGATAGATGTGAAAATTCCAAGTCGGAAAACTGGAATGCGCCCCAAAACATAAGGCATTTTTACCCCCTGAGAATGCAACACACCTATTCATATGTGGTATCACTGTACTCAGAAGATGTTGAACACATATTGAGGTGTTTTTTTGTCAGTAACACATAATAGGAACTGAGAAACCATGCCTAAAGTACAATGTGTGTGAAAAATAACACACAAAAAAATTACTACCCAAAAGTTTGACTCAGGAGATGTTGTTGAACACATACTGAGGTGGATTTTGTCAGTAACTCATAACAGGAATTGAGACTCCATGCTTAAAGTACAATGTGTGTGAAAAAAAAACACAAAAAAATGACTACCCAAAAGTTTGACAAAGACTGGTGGTTGAATTAGTGCATGGAAAGTGTTAAAATACCAGCATTTCAAATAACCTAGGGTGTCTACATTTCAAAAATATATGGTTTGATGGGGGTAAATTACATTGGCCGGCTTCAGAAATGTCTCAAATACAGATGTGAAAATTCCAAGTTGGAAAACTGGAATCCACCCCCTAAAATAAGGCCTTTTATCCCCCTGAGAACCCAACACACCTATACATGGGTGGTATCACTTTACTCAGAAGATGTTGCTGAACACATATTGGGGTGTTATTTGGCAGTAACTCTTAACGTTCTCAGTAAATGTATTCTTAAATTGCTATTTTGTCAAAAAATCACAACTTTTTTTTTCAAATTTTGGCATAGATTGGTGGTAAAATGGTTGCATGAAAAGAGTCAAAATACCCCAAGTTTAATACCTTAGGTTGTTTTCTTTTAAAAAATATATACATGAGAAGGCTTATTCAGGGATTCCTGACAGATATCAGTGTCAAAATGTAACTATCGCTAATTTTGAAAATAAAAAATAGTTTGGAAATAGCAAAGTGCTACTTGTACTTATTGCCCTATAACTTGCAAAAAAAGCAAAGTACTTGTAAACTTTGGGTATTTCTAAACTCAGGTCAACATTTAGAAACTATTTAGCATGGGTGTTTTTGGTGGTTGTAGATGTGTAACAGATTTTAGGGGTCAAAATTAGAAAAAGTGGTATCTTTAGAAAGTCCATTTAATGGTGAGAAAAACCGTATATAATATGTGTGGGTACAGTAAATGAGTAAGAGGAAAATTACAGCTAAACACAAACACCACAGAAATGTAAAAATAGCCCTGGTCCCAAACAGTAAGACAATGGAAAAGTGTTGTGGTCACTAAGGGGTTAACCAGAGCTCTGAACTCACATTAACCCGATGCTTGTTAATTTCGATTATGCTTAAGTGAACGGTTTACTTTGAACTCGAAATATGTACCCTACGTTTGCCGCAAAGAGCGACAAAATACCCTATATCTCTCGAGCGCAACAGTTAGAGCTTCTAGTTCAAAATTAAATATCAACTTAATTCTATCTAAAGAGTTGTTGATAAAGGGCCAGATTACAAGTGGAGCGGTATTTAATGATCCTGCTCGAGTATCAAGTCCTCTAGAACAAAAGCTTTGAGCGCGCTTCGGGTAGTGCTTGTTATTACAAGTTGAAAGTAAACTGATTTTGCTTGCACCCTAACTCGACATTCGTAAACTTTGAATATCACATGTGATAACGTAGTCCCACATAGAAGCCAATGGAGCAAAAAAGTAGAAAAAAACACCTACTCGTGAGCAAACCGTGATCTCATATTCTCAAGTACACTAACCTGACATGAATAAATACATATTTATACATAAGATGTTTTTTTTACACAAATATATATTTATACCTATATAGGTCTTCTTTTTATTTTTAATGGGCTGAAAAGAGCTGAATGCCCTTTTAAGGGCAATGCCCATACAAATGCCCTTTTTGGGGCAATGGGTAGATTTTTTTTAGTTAGATTTTTTTATTGTTGGGGTTGTAATTTTAAAGGGTATTTGGTTTAATTTTTTGGCAAAAGAGCTGTTAGCTTTAGGGCAATGCCCTACAAAAGGACCTTTTAAGGGTTAATGGAAGTTTATTATAGATTAGGGATTTTTTTTAAAGGGGGGTATTAGAATAGGAATAATTTTTATTATTTTGGATAATTTTGTTTGTTATTTTTTGTAATGGTAGTTTTTTTAATTTTAGTGTTTATTATTATTTGTAATTGTAGTTTTTATTTTTTGTAATGTTAGGTTTTATTATTTTTAGTAATTTTTTTTAAAAATTTATTTTTTTAGTTTAAACTTTGGCTTTATTTTTATTTCACAGGTAAGTTTGTATTTATTTTAAGTAGGTATTAATTATTACTTTAATTTAGATGTATTTTAATTATGTTAAAGTTAGGGGTGTTGGGTTTAGGGGTTAATAGTTTAATTTAAGTAGTTATGTGGGGAGGGGCGACAGTTTAGGGGTTAATAGCTTTATTTAGTGTTGGCGATGTGGGGGGATGGCGGTTTAGGGATTAAAAGTTTTTTCTAAGTAGTTGCGATGTGGGGGACGGCTGTTAAAGGGTTAATAGCTTTATTTAATGTTTGTGATGTGGGGGGCGGTGGTTTAGAGGTTAATAAGTTTATTTAGTGTTGGTGATGTGTTGGCGATGTGGGGGGATGACGGTTTAGAGGTTTAAAGCGTAAAGCTTTATTTAGTGTTGGTGATGTGGAGGGACAGCGGTGTAGGAGTTCATAGGTTTATGTAGTGTTGGCGATGAGGGGAAGGGCAGTTTAGAGGTTAATAGCTTTATTTAGTTTTGGCGATGTGGGGGGACGGTGGTTTAGGGGCTAATAGCTTTATTTAGTGTTGGCGATGTGGGGAGACGGTGGTTTAGAGGTTAATAGGTTTTTATTTAGTGTGGTGATTTGGGGCAATGGTTTTGAGGTTTATAGGATTTTATTTAGTGTTGGTGATGTGGGGGGACGGCGGTTTAGATCATTTTGTTTCGGGATATTCCTTATGTTAAGTTAAATTGTTTTTCGGATCCATTCTTTATTCATATTAATTATTCTATTCTATAGTTAAGAATAGAATAATGAATATGAATAAAGAATGAAACCCGAAATAACAAATTTAACTTAACATAACTAATATGCCGAAACAAAATTATTTATTTAACTTAACTAATTTGCTTGTCCATCTAAATACATAAATACATCTGTACACACATATATACTTACTTATCTATCTTTAGACATGTATGTATATCAATGTTAAAGGCCTTTGCCTACCTTTTTTCCCTAACATCTGAGACCTCATATCTTTGAGCCCTTATAACTTTTTATGCAATATTTGTTTTATGAGTATAACTGTACTTTGTAATGTATTTTTGATGTGTTTTCTGACACTTTTTTGTTTTGCGAAACAGTTAACTAGAGCTCTAAGGTTGCGCTACTTGACGAGCATTAAATTGTACTCAAGTGATCGTGCTTACTTTAAACTTGTAATACGAACAAAAACCCAACACCCGCCATAAACCCCTTTTCGCTTGTCCATAACTGTTTAGTGCTCCACTTCTAATCCAGCCCAAAATGTTTCACTTTTAATAAAACCAGATAAAATAAAGCCAAAATATACAGTACCTATGGGTAACTTTTTTTTAATGGCATTTTTCAAAACCGTGCAATAAAATAACGGCCACTTATATATTTAAATGTAAATGATCTTGTGTCATATAATATATATATTGTAACTCTGAATATGGTCACTGTACTATGAATAGAAAAGAACTTTACAAAGGAATAGTGCAAAGCATCTTTTCTGTATATCTTGATACCGGTCTAATGCTACTCAACCTTTCAGGCAGACAATTGAATGTTAACAATAAACATTGTTACGTGACCTTTTGTAGAATTAAATGTTCGATCTTAGAATTTTTCATCCTTCCTTTCAGACAGTTCAATCGATTCTAGCCAACATGTTTATATATTAAAATTGAAGCAAATAAATCCCAATTATCATCTTGCAAGAAGAGCTCTCCTAAACAGATCTATAAGTGATTTCCTTTCTTGATGAAAAAAAAAAAAATCAATATGTCCCATCAATGTCAGGGTAAAATTATATAGCAGCGATGTAGTTGGTAGAGCTATTTTCTAGAAGGCATAAATACCAGTCAATAACTATAAATCTAGTAATTTCCTAAAACTTGAAAATAAAATATATTTGAGGGAAAAATAGATTGTGTACAACATATAATGGAGCTATAGTGGTGCTTAATTTTGTCCCCCATAATGTATTTTCAGTTACTTATTATACCAGCTGCAGAGTATAACATGTATGAGAATTGCATTTTCAGGTTTATTTGTGTTTATGAATGAGCTGTTTTTGTGTTTTTAAACCACAACCTTTTCAAATGGGTTGAGCTTGCAGGTAATATCAGATCTTATTATGCTATCACTTTGTGTACATACACTTGCTTCCTTATTTTACATTTGTCTGTAAACCAAAGCTTAATATTGAGGCCCTGATGATAGAAAGTGCTACGAGGCAGCAAAATATTGTAAGGCATCGCTGAGATGCATTTTTTATACATACCATTGGTCGTGATGCTAGTTAGACAACACGAAGCATCGCCAACCATATTGGCGATGTTTAGTAAATGATCCCTGGAATATTACTGTTGTCTGTCTAACCACTAATCCTAATACCCCTAAACCAAAGTACCCCACGATTGCAAACTAACCCTACACTAATAAACATCTAAACCACCACATACCCACCGCAAGTCACTATTAACCTCTAAACCACCACATACCCACTGCCAGAATCTATTAACCTCTAAACTGCCACGTGCCCACTGCTAGAATCTATTAACCCTTTTGCTGCCACATACCAATGCAAGTATTTATTAACCCCTATGCTGACACATACCCACCCAAGTATCTATCTTTTAGCCCCTATGCTGCCATATACCCACCGAAAGTATCAACTATTAATCCCTATGCCACCACATACCCACTGCAAGTATCTATTAACCCCTATGCTGCCACATACTCACCGCAATAAACTATAAACCCTTATGCCGCCACATACCCACTTCAAGTATCTATCTATTAACTCCTATGCCACCACATACCGATCAAAGTATCTATCTATTAACCCACCACAACTATCTAACTATTAACCCCTATGCCGCCACATACCAACCGCAAGTATCTATCAACCCCTATGCCGCCACATACTCACCGCAATAAATTATAAACCCTTATGCCGCCACATACCCACTGCTAATATCTATCTATTAACCCCTATGCTGCCACATATCCACCGCTAGAATCTATTAACCCCTATGCCACCATATAACCACCACTAATATCTATCTATTAACCCCAATGCCGCCATATACCCACCGTAATAAACTATTAACCCCTATATCTCTAACTATTAACCCCTATGCCACCATTTAACCCAAATGCAAACTAACCTAACACCTAATCCCCCTCTAAACTAAACCCTCTAAGTTAGAAAAAATAAAAATCTAAGTTAAAAAAATAAAATAAATCTAAATCACCAAACGCCAAACACAATCTAACTCTACTCTACTTAACACCTATCCCCCCTCTAAAATAAAATAACCCCCCTCTACACTAGCCCCACTAAGTTACAAAAAGATAAAAAAAATCTAAGTGACATAAAAAAATAATCTAATAAACTACAGTAGCCAAAATAAAAACTATTATACCTAAACACTGAACTACATGAAAAAAACAAAACAACCGAAAACAAAAAATTGCAATAGCCCTTAAAAGGGTCTTTTGTTTGGCATTGCCCTAAAGGGATCAGCTCTTTTAAAAAATAAAAAAATTACAAAACACCCCATCTACATTAAAGTAACCCCACAAACCCCAAAATAACAAAATCTAACAACAACAAAAATTAGGCTAGAAGAGAAAAGTTAAAATAAAAAACCCTGTTCTTAAAAATAAAAAACCCACCCCAAAATAGCCCTAGCTAACCTGGGCCCATTCACCCAGGCTCCAGTTGCAGGGAGTCTATCTTCGTAGTGGTGGAGGCGACTTCGGCGGCCTCTTCTGTCGCCTCCGCTCTGTAACCTTCATCAACGCCAGGGCCTTCTTCATCCAGGCTCCAGGGGGCAATCTTTGCAGTGTTTTTGTGCATATGTATCTATGTATATGTGTATGTAAATACAATCACGGCCACTTTATTAGATACACCTTGCTAGTACTGGGTTAAACCCCCTTTTGCCTTCAGAACTGCCTTAATTCTCCATGACATAGAATGAACAAGTTGTTGGAAACATTCCTCAGAGATTTTGGTCCATATTGACATGATAGCATCACGCAGTTGCTGCAGCTTTGTTGGCTGCACATCTATGATGCAAATCTCCGGTTCCAACACATCCCAAAGGTCTTCTATTATATTGAGATCTGGAGACTGTGTAGGCCATTGGAGTACAGTGAACTCATTGTCATGTTCAAGAAACCAGTTTGAGATGATTTGAGCTTTGTTACATGGTGCATTATACTGCTGGAAGTAGCCATCAGAAGATGGGTACACTGTAGTCATAAAGGGATGGACATGGTCAGCAACAGTACTCAGGTAGGCCGTGGCATTTAAACTATGCTCAATTGGTACTAAGGGGCCCAAAGTGTGCCAAGAAAATATCCCCCACATCATTACACCACCACCACCAGCCTTAACCATTGATACAAGGCAGGATGGATCCATGCTTTCATGTTGTTTATGCCAAATTCTGACCCTATCATCTGAATGTTGCAGCTGAAATCAAGACTCTGCAATCGGAAATCAGACCAGGCAATGTTTTTCTAATCTTCTGTTATCCAATTTTGGTGAGCCTGTGCAAATTGTATCCTCAATTTCCTGTTCTTAGCTGACAGAAGTGGCATTCGTTGTGGTCTTCTGATGCAGCAGCCCATCTGCTTCAAGGTTGGAAGTGTGTTCAGAGATGGTATTCTGCATACCTTGGTTTTAACAAGTGGTTATTTGAGTTACTGTTGCCTTTCTATCATCTCAAACCAGTCTGCCCATTCTCCTCTGACCTCTGACATCAACAAGGCATTGTCGTCCACACAACTGCTGCTCACTGGATATTTTCTCTTTTTCTGACTATTCTCTGTAAACCCTAGATAAGGTTGTATGTTAAAATCCAAGTAGATCAGCAGTTTTTGAAATACTCAGCCCACCCTGTCGGGAACCAACAACAATGACACCTTCAAAGTCACTTATATCCCCTTTCTTCCCCATTCTGATGCTCGGTTTGAACTTCAGCAAGTTGTCTTCACCACGTCTAGATGCCTAAATGCATTAAGTTGCTGCCATGTGATTGGCTGATTAACAATTTATGTTACCAAGCAATTGAACAGGTGTACCTAATAGTGCTGCGGAATCTGTTGGTGCTCTACAAATAAATGATAATAATAATAAAGTGACCGGTGAGTGTGTGTATATATATATATATATATATATATATATATATATATATATATATATCTGTGTATATGTATATATATATATATATATATATATATATATATATATATATATATATATATATATATATATATATATATATACAGTGGGACCTCGGTTTACGAATTTAATCCGTTCTCCGGGACGTTTCGTATTTCGAAAAATTCGTAAACCGAAACACGGTTTCCCATAGGAATGCATTGAAAACCAATTAATGTGTTCCGGAGGTGAGAAAAAAAAGTCAAATACAGTATTTTATCTGTTCAAAACTCTTTATAAAGTGCACTTTAAAGGCATAAATACTGTACAGGGACATGATTAATCAAGCAATAACATTTCAAACATCCAACTTTATGTTTTAAAACATCACACATCAACTTTTAAAACATGGCAGACTGTTGGTAACATGGCACTTTAACTGTACATAAATAACACGTCAACAGGGAAAACATGGAAAATAGCAAAACAATTTCAACACTGTTTGGAAGATGAGGAGGACGAGGGCAATTGGGCAGCACTAACACAAGCAGGTTCTTCTTCATGTCTAGGCTGTTTTTGTAGGAACCTTTCCATTGTCTGCTGCCTCTGGCGCCTTTTAAGCATCCCTCGGAAAGGGGACATGATGTCTGTGTCAAAACTGCTCACAAGTCTGTGGGCTAGAGCCTTATCTGGGTGGTGCTGCTGTACAAAAGTCTGTAGGTTTACCCACATTTGGCATGCCTCCTTGAGTTCCGTGGAAGAGAGCTGTTCCTTACTCATTTCCTCCTCAAATGCGATCTGCTCCTCCATCGACTCCTTCTGCAATTCCACCAGCTCCTCGGTTGTTAGGTCACGGTTGTGTTCCTCCACCAGCTCGTAGACATCCTCCTCAGTCACCTCCAGGCCCATGGTCCTCCCCAAGGAAACAATTTCCTCCAACACTGTTGACTCTGGTGCAGGTGCAGAAGCACTGGAGGCAGGTTTTACAACACAGTCTGGCCAAAGGTTGCGCCAAGCAGAATTTAGGTTTGTCTGGCTGACCCCGGCCCAGGCAATGGTGATAATCTGCAGACAGCTCACAATGTCAAAATGCTCTCTCCAAAATTCATGGAGGGTGAGGCTTGAGCGATCTGTCATCTCAAAGCATCGCTGGAAAAGCTCCCTTGTGTAGATTTTTTTAAAATTGGAGATGACATGCTGGTCCATTGGCTGGAGTAGTGGGGTGGTGTTAGGCGGAAGGAACATGACCTTGATGAAATTAAAGTCCTCCAGCAAGTCTTCCTCGAGGCCTGGAGGATGGGCAGGAGCATTGTCCATGAGCAGCATGGCCTTGAGTGGCAGGTTATTGTCCACAAGGTACTTCTTCACAGCAGGACCAAAAACCGCATTGACCCACTTCACAAACAAGAGGCGTGTGACCCAAGCCTTTGGGTTAGACTGCCACAAAACCCTCAACTGCTCCTTGTTCACCTTGTGTTTCTTGAAGGCCCGTGGGGTCTCTGAATGGTAGACAAGCAGGGGCTTGATCTTAAGGTCCCCACTGGCGTTGGCGCAGAACAGGAGGGTAAGACGGTCCTTCATCGGCTTGTGGCCAGGTAATGAGGTCTCCTGTTCTGTGATGAAGGTACGCTTTGGCATCCTCTTCCAGAAGAGTCCAGTCTCGTTGCAGTTGAAGACCTGCTGAGGAAGGTAGCCCTCTGAAACTATGACCTCCAGGAACTCCGTAGCAAAATCTTCAGCTGCAGCAACATAGGAACTTGCAGCCTCTCCATGCCTGACCACACTGTGGATGCCAGATCTGTTCTTGAACCTTTTGAACCACCCCCTGCTGGCCTTGAAGCCTTCTGCATCTGCTGACGTTCCTGGCTGTTGTTTGAGGAGGTCAGCATGCAAGGCCTTGGCTTTTTCGCAGATGATCGCCTTGGTCACTGAGTCCCCTGCACGCTGCTTCTGTTCAATCCAGAGCAGGAGCAACTTCTCGACCTCCTCCAGAACAGGTGGCCGTTGCTTGGAGACCCGGGTGACTCCCTTCGCTGCATCTCTCCCAGTAATCTTCTCTTTCATTTTTAGGATTGTACCGATTGTGGATGCACTCCTTCCATACTCTTTGGCAAGGTCAGTCAATCGCATTCCTCCTTCATGCTTCCTGATGATTTCCTTCTTGTCCTCAAGCAGAATCATCTCCTTCTTCCTCTTCCCAGCTTCCACTGCTTTCTTGGGTGCCATGACACCACCGTCCCTAAGTATGCAAAAAAAATTAAAAATGCTTTACACCCACATGAGCTGGCATGGAAAACAACCCCACAATGCAAAAAAAGGCATGCACAGCACATGAGCTGGCATGGAAACCACACTAAAAGGCATGCACAGCAGATGAGCTGTAACAGGCATGCACAGCAGATGAGCTGTAACAGCCATGCACAGCAGATGAGCTGTAACAGGCATGCACAGCACATGAGCTGGCATGGAAATCACCCCCAGAATGCAGAACACACAGTAAAAGGCATGCAAACAACCAAGCTCAGCTCCTACCTTTCCACTTCTTGAGATGCACCAAAAAGGCTCCAAAACCTGCTCCAAAAGGCTCCAAAACCTGCTGCCAATGGCTCCAAATCACGCATGGGGCAGGGGGGGCGGATCTATAAACCAGGACACTTTTTTTCGTATTGCGGGAAAAATTCGTAAACCGAGGCATTTTTTCTCAGAAATTTTAATTCGTAAAACGATTTTTCGTTTACCGAGGCGCGCGTTAACTGAGGTCCCACTGTATATTCAAAGAGAGGAAGGCACTCACCAGATTTAACAAGGAGATTATTTTATTCCTTATACATTACGTATAAGGAATAAAATAACCTACTTGTTAAATCAGACGAGTGCCTTCCTCTCTTTGAATGTTTTGGACTCCTTTGCTGTGCACCCCGGTGATATATGGTTACCGTGAGTAATAGGCTACACTGCAGATATACAGGGAGTGCAGAATTATTAGGCAAGTTGTATTTTTGAGGATTAATTTTATTATTGAACAACAACCATGTTCTCAATGAACCCAAAAAAGCTGAATATTTTTGGAAGTAGTTTTTAGTTTGTTTTTAGTTTTAGCTATTTTAGGGGGATATCTGTGTGTGCAGGTGACTATTACTGTGCATAATTATTAGGCAACTTAACAAAAAACAAATATATACCCATTTCAATTATTTATTTTTACCAGTGAAACCAATATAACATCTCAACATTCACAAATATACATTTCTGGCATTCAAAAACAAAACAAAAACAAATCAGTGACCAATATAGCCACCTTTCTTTGCAAGGACACTCAAAAGCCTGCCATCCATGGATTCTGTCAGTGTTTTGATCTGTTCACCATCAACATTGCGTGCAGCAGCAACCACAGCCTCCCAGACACTGTTCAGAGAGGTGTACTGTTTTCCCTCCTTGTAAATCTCACATTTGATGATGGACCACAGGTTCTCAATGGGGTTCAGATCAGGTGAACAAGGAGGCCATGTCATTAGATTTTCTTCTTTTATACCCTTTCTTGCCAGCCACGCTGTGGAGTACTTGGACGCGTGTGATGGAGCATTGTCCTGCATGAAAATCATGTTTTTCTTGAAGGATGCAGACTTCTTCCTGTACCACTGCTTGAAGAAGGTGTCTTCCAGAAACTGGCAGTAGGACTGGGAGTTGAGCTTGACTCCATCCTCAACCCGAAAAGGCCCCACAAGCTCATCTTTGATGATACCAGCCCAAACCAGTACTCCACCTCCACCTTGCTGGCGTCTGAGTCGGACTGGAGCTCTCTGCCCTTTACCAATCCAGCCACGGGCCCATCCATCTGGCCCATCAAGACTCACTCTCATTTCATCAGTCCATAAAACCTTAGAAAAATCAGTCTTGAGATATTTCTTGGCCCAGTCTTGACGTTTCAGCTTGTGTGTCTTGTTCAGTGGTGGTCGTCTTTCAGCCTGTCAAGTCCTTCTTTTGACCCATTTTGCCAAAGGAAAGGAAGTTGCCTAATAATTATGCACACCTGATATAGGGTGTTGATGTCATTAGACCACACCCCTTCTCATTACAGAGATGCACATCACCTAATATGCTTAATTGGTAGTAGGCTTTCGAGCCTATACAGCTTGGAGTAAGACAACATGCATAAAGAGGATGATGTGGTCAAAATACTCATTTGCCTAATAATTCTGCACTCCCTGTATATATATATATATATATATATATATATATATATATATATATATATATATATATATATATATATATATATATATATATATATATATATATATATATATATATATATGAAACATTATAAAGATATACATAAAACCCTCCCCCCAGTGCACCACCAATCAAATGTGAGTTTGTGCCCATAGCAACTAACTAGGCTGATTAGCGAAAATTAGAGAAAGTCCAATGGCACTACTTGTATGAAATAAATACCCCAAAATTACTCAAATGTGACAGTGAGCTGTACTCTTAGAATTATTCTTGGGAATTGAGAGGTGCTATGTAGTAATTGAATAAGTATCTACAGACAAGAGAGGCAGAGGAGCCTACCCTTGAAACCAGACTACATATATAGCACTCAAGGGGCTAAGTATATTGTCAATCTTATGAAAACATTTACTTGATATATAATAAACAACATGAAGAGTAGTCTCAACTTGGATGAACAGTTTCAGTTTAAAGATTAAAACATAACTTTTAATGTTGAAATTAAACACAAATTAAAATAGGAAAGTACAAAGTTAAAATCAAACTCAGGAGCCAAACGGTAATTGTGTGGCCAATGTTTCTATTTGGGACATTAAACAGCTGCTATGTTATGCAATGGATTCAAGAACAGTATAGTTATGTGCAAAGAGATTATAAAAATGCTTGCTAGGATAAATGTCACTAAAGGTTACTATTCAATCAGTTAGTTATTTACTGAGGCGTTTGTTGTCTTGTTGGTATTCAACTGAATAGATGCCATCATTGAATAGGGAAATGTCTGAATGATCAAGTAATTACCATGTGCTTATACTGTGTTGGTATATTCTATATGTGTGGTTTTTGCATACATATTGATAAGGTCATAATAGTAGAAAACGCCCTTAAAGCTCCAGTAGAACAACACAGAGTTCAGGCAACTGGTGTACCTTTCAATCTATTACTCAGATTGTTAAAGGACCAGTCAACACATTAGATTTGCATAATCAACAAATGCAAGATAACAAGACAATGCAATAGCACTTAGTCTGAACTGCAAATGAGTAGTAGATTTTTTTATAACAAATTTCAAAGTTATGTATATTTCCACTCCCCTTGTACCATGTGATAGCAATCAGCCAATCGCAAATGCATATACGTATAGCCTGAATTCTTGCACATGCTCAGTAGGATCTGGTGACTCAAAAATTGTAAATATAAAATACTGTGCACATTTTTTTTAATGGAAGTAAATTGGAAAGTTGTTTAAAATTACATGCTGAATCTGAATCATGAAAATGTAATTTAACCTGAGTGTCCCTTTAAGAGAAATGTAGCTACGTTGTCACATACCGTGAGCATTTTAACAGAATACGCTGTTCTAACACATTGAATGGAAGTATTAAATAGGCAGTATTTGCGATTGCATCTACTAAATTATAAACTAGTTTGCTAAATTTATGTAGATTGTATCCTTAATTAAGGTAAGTAGCAAAAGCTGGCCCAATTCATATGTGTAATATTCTCAAAACAGCCCTTCTGCTCGTTATAAGCTTGTACACATTGATATGATAGTAAATAATAGTTAATACCCTTAAGGCTTCAGTAGGAAAACAAAGAGTAAATGCAACTTGTATACCCTTCGTTCTATTGTTCAGATTTATTAAAGAAATGTGACTATATTGTCAAATATCGTGAGCGTTATAAAAGAATAGATTATTCTTACATATTACATGGAAAAATTAAATTCTCAGCATTTACGGTTGTATCTGCTAGATACTAAACTAACTTGCAACAATTATGTGAAATATAACCTTGACTGAGGTAAGTAGCGAAAACGAACTCCGTCTAGTTGTGTAAAATTGTAAAACAGGCTAGTCGCTTGTTATACGCTCAAAATTAACCAATCTAGAATGTGTTACAAAGTTATTGATATGAAAAGAATTTAGTTTTCGTTCTCAAGCAGGTTTGATTCCTGTCTCCTAGTTGCACTTCTCTATACTATATTGTACCCCCTTGAATGGCTATAACATAGTTTCATGAAATTCAAAGTTAAATAAGCAGTTATAATTTGAAACTAGGCTACAGTAATTATATATGCTACCACTCCTTACTGGTGCACAATTTCATCAGTCACGCATAGCAGCTAATAAAGTAAATTGAAGTCACATTGACCTGGTCAATATTAAACAAATGGCTACCTGAGGCTTTCTAAAATACAGGAGCTCCTAGGACTCCTCACCAGTACCCTAGCGTCCCTGACATGTTTTGCCCTAACGGCTTTTTCAAAGTGCGAGCGCGCCGCTCACTGACTGGCTTTTTATAGCGTTTTAGTCACGCCTACTGCATAATGTCTATAAACGCTATAAACGCGAACAGTGGTTAAAAACGAAGAAACAAGGGTCATACAGATGCCCAAGTTGCACGATCTGCAGTGCCATGATACAAGGCTCTACATTCAGGCACCCCCACAACAACAAACAATATAAAATCCGACATTACATGACATGCTCAACCAAATTTGTGGTTTATTTATTGAGCTGTATTTGTGGGAAGTTTTACATGGGGAAGACAGATGGCGACATTCGGAAGAGAATGACTAACCATCGGAGTGCGATAAGAGCAGCTTTGGATATGAATAATACTGATCAACTGGTTGCACATCATTTTCTAGAAGCCAAATACACTGTCAAAGACTTAAGGTTCATTCTGATAGACCAATTATTGCAGGTGGAGGCTAGATGGACCTTTAGACTGGATACGCTACACCCAAGAGGTCTAAATGCCAATATTGATTGGCATTGCTTTCTTTAACATTCCCGATGTACATAATTAGGCTAATGTGAGTTCTACAGACTGTTTGCAGCTATTATTGATACACTGTAAATATGTAATATCGCCCCCTATTATAGCAGGTTTGTACATCCTATTTTAGCTACAATGATCAGACACATTTATTTGTATATACACGGATATTGGGCATGTACAGGGATTTATACACTTAATGATCTGTTACATTCCCACATGCAGATCAGGTTTGACAATTCCTTTTTATACAGTGTGAGCTTTGCAACCAGCTACTGTCAGTTTACTAGCCCCAGTATAAATTGAAAATATTAATAAATTGTACCACACACACAGACTAGTCTACACTTTGATCCCTTGGGATTAGCAATATGGAGCGTAGGATTGCCCTACCTCACTGTTATTGGCTTATCAAAGAGCGTTATGCAATACACACACTGATTAAGCCATGCCCCCTTTTTGCCCACGAATGCAGGAAGCGAGGCGGTTATACAGCTGATATGGATGGCGTCCTAGGCTGTTTACATAAGCTACTTACATTAGGAATCAAGGTATCCTAATATGGGCTGGTAGATACACAGCTCAGAGTGGGGCAATATAATGGTTAGTAATATGACTCCACGTTAGAATACAAGCAGTTGTAATCCCTCTGGTACACATTTATTTCAGTCCATGCAGTTACAGACATAATCTGGCCCATTTCCGTGCATCTCAATTCGCCTATTAAGAACTTGTAGACAGGGCAACATTTTGATTAGGTATTAAGTAAATAAGTACACACACAGGTACACGTCGTTTGATCAGTACATATATGGCTTTACTATTATTATTATTTGTATTTTTTATTGTTATATCATGATTGAATGTGTATCTGGCCATACATTTCTTTTTGGTTTTGTATTGCATTATATCCTTTTGTTATACCATGAAATGTACATTTGACTCAAGGCTAATCAGCCTAGTTAGTTGCTATGGGCACAAACTCACATTTGATTGGTGGTGCACTGGGGGGAGGGTCTTATGTATATCTTTATAATGTTTCACTGTTCACTATTTCTTTGTCTGGGGAAGGGGTGAAAGCCTTGAAACGTCATACAGTAAAGCTTTTTTGAAACTTTTAAATCCAGAGAGTGCATTCTTTTCTTTCTTTCATTCATTTACATATACAAATACGCACAAACATATTGCACAAATATATAATTATAAAATAAAACATACAGGAATATATGGGGAAACATTGTTACACATATTATTAACCCCTTAATGACCGGACCATTTTTCAATTTTCTTACCCTTAATGACAATGGCTATTTTTACATTTCTGCAGTGTTTGTGTTTAGCTGTAATTTCCCTCTTACTCATTTACTGTACCCACACATATTATATACCGTTTTTCTCGCCATTAAATGGACTTTCTAAGGATACCATTATTTTCATCATATCTTATAATTTCCTATAAAAAAAATATAAAATATGAGGAAAAAATTGAAAAAAACACACTTTTTCTAACTTTGACCCCCAAAATCTGTTACACATCTACAATCACCAAAAAACACCTATGCTAAATAGTTTCTAAATTTTGTCCTGAGTTTAGAAATACCCAATGTTTACATGTTCTTTACTTTTTTTGCAAGTTATAGGGCCATAAATACAAGTAGCACTTTGCTATTTCCAAACAACTTTTTTTCAAAATTAGCGCTAGTTACATTGGAACCCTGATATCTGTCAGGAATACCTGAATATCCCTTGACATGTATATATTTTTTTTTAGAAGACAACCCAAAGTATTGATCTAGGCCCATTTTGGTATATTTCATGCCACCATTTCACCGCCAAATGTCATCAAATAAAAAAAAAAGTTCACTTTTTCACAAATTTTGTCACAAACTTTAGGTTTCCCACTGAAATTATTTACAAACAGCTTCTGCAATTAAGGCACAAATGGTTGTAAATGCTTCTTTGGGATCCCCTTTGTTCAGAAATAGCAGACTTATATGGCTTTGGGGTTGCTTTTTGGTAAGTAGAAGGCCGCTAAATGCTGCTGCGCACCACACGTAAATTATGCCCAGCAGTTAAGGGGTTAATTAGGCAGGTTGTAGGGAGCTTGCAGGGTTAATTTTAGCTTTAGGGTAGAGATCAGCCTCCCACCTGACACATCCCACCCCCTGATCCCTCCCAAACAGTTCTCTTCCCTCCCCCACCCCACAATTGTCCCCGCCATCTTAAGTACTGGCAGAAAGTCTGCCAGTACTAAATAAAAGGAGTTTTTCTTTTTTTTAATAAAAAAAAATTAAAATGTTTTAGCTGTGATGGACTCATGCCTTAGCCCCAACCTCCATGATCCCCCCCCCAGATCTCTAACCCTCTCCCCTACCTAATTGCCGCCATCTTGGGTACTGGCAGCTGTCTGCCAGTACCCAATTTGCCCCAAAAACAAGTGTTTTTTTTATCTTTTTTTGCCATTTTTAAATGTTTTCTGTAGTGTAGCAGCCCCCCACAATACCCCAACCCCCTCCCCCTCCCAGATCCTTATATATTTATTTTTTCCCCCCTCTTCCCTCCTCATTGGTGTCAGTGGGTAGCTAATCGCGCGCGCACGCGCACCCGCGCACGCACGCGCATGCGCGCCCCTGCACGCTCCCGGCACCCGGCGTGCACATTGCACTTACAGGAGCCGGATGCCGGGTAGCGATGGGCCGCCCACCCGCCTCCCAGTTGCGCTCCCACCCACCAATGAACCGGCACCATCGCTACCGGTGCAGAGAGGGCCACAGAGTGGCTCTCTCTGCATCGGAGTCTTCTGAAAGGGTATTGCAGGATGCCTCCATATGGAGGCATCACTGCAATACCCTGAGAGCTGCTGGAAGCGATTGCGATCGCTTCCAGCACTCTCTTAGACAACTGACGTACCAGGTACGTCTATTGTCATTAACTGTAAGTTAATGCATGACGTACCTGGTACGTCAGTTGTCATTAAGGGGTTAAGAGCTAAAGATGAGGGTCTTATTAACCAGAAATAATTTGATTTCCTTTATGTTAAATATCCAATAACAGCTACATTTTATTGCTTACCAAAGCTTCATAAAAAAAAGTTTCCACCCCAGGACGCCCAATTATTTCGGGCATGGGAACCCTCACGGAAAAAATCTCACAATATGTTGATTTCTGCTTAAGACCTAGCTTATTAAGTTTGCCATCCTATGTAAAAGACACTCTTCATGTGCTGAAAAAATTAAATGATATAACTGTAACTTCAAAGACTATTCTAGTTGCAATAGACGTGGAAGCTCTTTATTCAAGCATCCCCCATGACAAAGGGATAGAGGCAAGCAAATTCTTCCTAATTCAGAGAGGACAAGAATACAACAAACATACTGATTTTGTAATGGAACTACTTTCCTTCATTTTGAAACATAACTATTTTTTATTTAAAGATAAATGTTATCAACAAAATCTGGGAACAGCAATGGGGACTTGCTGTGCCCCAACATTTGCTTGCCTCTATCTTGGTAAATGGGAACATGACTGTATACTGAACAGTGTAGAAATGACAAATGATAGTATTTCCCTATGGTTAAGATTCATCGATGATGTGTTCCTCCTCTGGGAGGACACGGAGATGAAACTTATTGAATTCATGCATAAATTAAATAAAAATGACTGGAACTTGAAATTGATTCAAAATATTCCATATGGTCAATTTTTGAGACACAAACAAAATTGCACAGATTTTGAACAATTTAACACTGAAGCAAAACTTCTTAAAAATAGATTAAAACAGATAGGATACTCTCAACAATGTTTAAAAAAAGCTTTTGCTAAAACGAAGAATAAAAACAGAGACAAATTACTATATGGTGAGAAAGAGAAAGTACAAGATAATTCCTTGGTTAGATTTATAGGAACATACAAAAATAAATGGCAAGATATTCGTGCAGTTCTAAAGAAGCATTGGCATGTACTCTGGATAGATAAATCTATAGGAAAATTTGTAGGAGAATTTCCACTAATGACACCCAAGAGAGCACCAATCTTAAAGGATCTGTTAGTAAGTAGCTATTTTGAAGCTAAAGATACACAAAATTGGCTAAATAGAAGAAAGGATGGAAATTATAAATGCTCTCACTGTTCAGTGTGTAACAATATTCTGATAGGGAGGAATTTTTGTGACAGATTTGGCTCCTATCACAGTATAAAAGGTCACATTACCTGTAAAAGTGTAGGTGTAGTTTATATGGTCTTATGTAATTGCCCCCTTTATTATATAGGAAAAACCTATAGGGAGTTAAAAGAAAGGATCAAGGAACATAAAAGGGATATTAAAAATAAATGCATCAAAACAAGTAGTGTGGCAAGACATTTTTTGGAATGCCATGGAAGCAACAAAAATTTAATAGAATTTAGAGGTCTGGAAATGATTGACCTAAAAGGTAGAGGAGGGGATCTTGATCAAATCCTCTTGCGTAAAGAAAGCAAGTGGATATTTAACTTAAAGAGTTTAAAACCTCTTGGCTTGAATGAAGAGATTAATTTTGGATCATTTTTGGGTGATTAATAAAGTGTATTTTATTTTATTTTATTTTTATTTTTTGGAAAAACTTTCTTAATTATACTTACAATCGAAGTGAATATAAAACTTTGATACTCAATTAAATTATTACATACAAAAATAAGTGAGAAAAATTTCTGTTTTAAAAAATAACCCAAAGATTATTAAAGCCAAAATAAATAAATTGAAAGTTATCTTGATTGAGTTGGAATACTCTAGTAATGCTTATCAACATTAGAATCTCCAAAAATTAATTTGGCAACATAATTCGAGAAAATTTTTTTGGAATCTTGAATAAACAGTCCCTCTTGTTTGATCCTCGCAGAGAGAAAATAAGCACTTGTAATGTTTCGTTTTTTGAAATTGAAACATAGTTTAATACAAAATTGATTGAGATATATATGTATCCATAATATTGTTTATCTTAAGCAACAAATCTGTTAAAATTTAGTAATATATTTCACCAGGGCATTCTATTTAAATGAATGGAGGTAAAGCTCCAATCACACACAGCCGGAAGAAGCCCGTAGTAAGCACGGGTGAAACGCGCGTAGCTGCTTGTTTGAACACAGCGGTGCAATCAGCTGAGCACCGCTGAGAAGTCTCCCCACGCCAGGAATCCTGTATCTCCTATTGCTACAACGAAGGCGTGCTGAGCACTTAAAGAGCCTTTGTTTGGAGAAGTGGAATTATCCGGTGACTCAACATCTGTTCCGGTTTGGTAAAACCCAATATTCTGTGAAGGTACAACGAGCAGGTAACAAATCACCACACTATGGCCATTCACGCTAAAGGTAATATCGAAGCACTGAAGTTATGCTAAAACAAGGTAACATGAAGGCGAACTGTCATTCACACTAATGTATGATACTGAAGTGATAAAAGTATTTGCCTCGCCTGCAAGTTGGTTACGAATTGGCACACTAAAGGCTATTACCTGTGTGATCTACTGGAATAGTGGGACACTTGCATTAACGTTTTTCCTTCTATTTGGATTACAAAAATATACATCTTATGTATCACAGAAAAATTATGGGACATTAATTCACCGGAATTGTTATAAATGGACTTGAATGAGTCGTCATCACAACCCGGGTTGTTCAATACAAGAGCTAATTAGATTCCTGATTTGGGGGATATTATTATGTTGTTTATGAATATATTTACAATATAAAAATTATGTGGCATATTATACTGTGTTAGGGTCTCTTTATTTACACTACTTTGGTTATGTGGTTTTTATTTATAAAATATATGGTCTGTTGCTGGATCTAAAAGGGTTCTATTTCTTTATTTAATTATTCAAATATATATTTATACCTATATATATATATATATATATATATATATATATATATATATATATATATATATACACATATACACATACACATACACCTTTGAGCTTAGTCCAAAACCTTGTCATATACCATATCCCTTTAAATCACTGTTAGCACACTTTTATTCTATCTATCTTTAAATAATATTTTATACTGAATGAAGAACAAAACTATTTAACGCACCCTCAGCTTAGCACTTGAGCAAAATCAGGACCTGAGTATCAAAGTGTGCCCCATAAAAATCGATAGCCATGCTATCTGACCTCCAGATGTTAGCGTGCCTGAGGCTTTGCTTGAGCGCTACAATTTATTCTCAACTTGTAATACGAGAGTAGGAATAAGAGCGCTATTGATTTTACTTGAGCAGTGTTAGCTCTCAATAGTGCTAATATTTGTGTGCTTCACTTGTAATCTAGGCATATATATTTTAGCAAGTATCCCAAGACAAACTGTTAACGGGACATTAAAACCCAAAAACGTTCTTTTGTGATTCAGACAGAGCATACCATTTAAAAAAGGTTTCCATCTTACCTCTATTGTCAAATTTGCTTAGTCTCAATCATATTTATATATGATGTTGAACAGATACCTAGGTAGGCATCTGGAGCACCACATGGTAGGAAATAATTCTGCCGTCTGGTGCTCTTGCAAATGAATAACATTCTTGCAAAATTGCTGTGATATAGTGCTCCAGAAATGGACAGGCTCCTAAGCATGCATCTATGTTTTTAAACAAAAGATACTAAGAGAACAAGAAAACATTGATGATAAAAGTAAATTAGAAAGTTGTTTAAAATCAGAAGATCTATCTGAATTACAAAACACAAATTTGGGGTAATATGTAATGCAATTAGTAAGTGACTCATTTGTACTAAAGGTGAAAGGCTAGTCAGTCAGCACATTGCAAGTAAACTGTGGAGTGCATTAGTGGGACAGTAGGTTTAATGCTCCTAATTGGCTGAATTATCCAATTCTGCTCATTTTTGATTGTTTGTAACTACAGCCATAAAAGATATCAAATGGTAATGAATGTCAAAAGTTTGCTGGGTCTGTACATTTTATTGGTCCCTCATGTGCATGTGTATAGACACTAATTTGAAACTATACTCTGTGCACAATCCACAGACCAATCAGCACAGAGATAGGCACCACACACATCAATGTTGAGCCAATGGGGGGTAGTTATCAAGCCGTCAACCTCAAATACGCTGGAATTCCGCAGCGTATTTGTGGCGAGGCTGATTCGCCTTAGTTATCAAAGGCTCGAGACCGGCAAAAGTAGAATTTTGTGACGTAAGCTTCGATCCGCCGGACTCAGTCCAACACAGATCGATTCTTACGTCACTCCAGATGTTCCGCACACAAGTGCGGCACAATCTCACTACTTTTGCTAGTTATCAAATGACTAGCAGGTACGCTCGGCACTTTTACGGCCCAGCGTACCTGGTTTTCAAACCGCCACCCCTGGAGGCGGCGGATCCCATAGGAATCAATGGGAGTCTGACCAAAGCGAAAGTACAAGTTCGCTGCTGCCAGACATCCCATTGATTTCTATGGGAGCTGTCTACACCTAACACCCTAACATGTACCCCGAGTCTAAACACCAATAATCTGTCCCCCCTACACCGCCGCAACTAAATAAAGTTATTACCCCCTAAACCGCCGCTCCCGGAGCCCACCGACACTATAATAAATATGTTAACCCCTAAACCGCCGCTCCCGGAGCCCACCGCAACTATAATAAATGTATTAACCCCTAAACCGCCGCTCCCTGAACCCGCCGCAACCTATATTAAATGTATTAACCCCTATCCTGCCCCCCCTACACCGTCGCCACCTATAATAAATTTATTAACCCCTAATCTGCCCCCCTACACCGTCGCCACCTATAATAAATTTATTAACCCCTATCTTGCCCCCCACTACGCCGCCACCACTGTAATAAAATTATTAACCCCTAAACCTAAGTCTAACACTAACCCTAACGCCCCCCTAACTTAAATATTAATTAAATAAATCTAAATAATATTTTTTATTATTAACTAAATTAATCCTATTTAAAACTAAATACTTACCTTTAAAATAAACCCTAATATAGCTACAATATAAATAATAATTATATTGTAGCTATCTTAGGATTTTTTTTTATTTTACAGGCAACTTTCAATTTAATAGTTACCTAGCTAAAATAAACTGAAATTTACCTGTAAAATAAATCCTAACCTAAGTTACAATTACACCTAACACTACACTATACTTTAATAAATTATTCCTATTTAAAACTAAATACTTACCTGTAAAATAAACCCTAATATAGCTACAATATAAATAATAATTATATTGTAGCTATCTTAGGCCTAGATTTGGAGTTTGGCGGTAGAAGGGCTGTTAACGCTCCGCTGGCTTTTTTCTGGCCGCACCATAAATTTAACTCTGGTATCGAGAGTTCAAACAAATGCTGCGTTAGGCTCCAAAAAAGGAGCGTAGAGCATTTTTACCGCAAATGCAACTCTCGATACCAGAGTTGCTTACGGACGCGGCCAGCCTCAAAAACGTGCTCGTGCACGATATCCCCATAGGAAACAATGGGGCTGTTTGAGCTGAAAAAAAACCTAACACCTGCAAAAAAGCCGCGTTCAGCTCCTAACGCAGCCCCATTGTTTCCTATGGGGAAACACTTCCTACGTCTGCACCTAACACTCTAACATGTACCCCGAGTCTAAACACCCCTAACCTTACACTTATTAACCCCTAATCTTCCGCTCCCGCTATCGCTGACCCCTGCATATTTTTTTTAACCCCTAATCTGCCGCTCCGTAAACCGCCGCAACCTACGTTATCCCTATGTACCCCTAATCTGCTGCCCTAACATCGCCGACCCCTATATTATATTTATTAACCCCTAATCTGCCCCCCACAACGTCGCCGACACCTGCCTACACTTATTAACCCCTAATCTGCCGAGCGGACCGCACCGCTACTATAATAAAGTTATTAACCCCTAACCCGCCTCACTAACCCTATCATAAATAGTATTAACCCCTAATCTGCCCTCCCTAACATCGCCGACACCTAACTTCAATTATTAACCCCTAATCTGACGACCGGAGCTCATCGCTACTATAATAAATGGATTAACCCCTAAAGCTAAGTCTAACCCTAACACTAACACCCCCCTAACTTAAATATAATTTACATCTAACAAAATTAATTAACTCTTATTAAATAACTTATTCCTATTTAAAGCTAAATACTTACCTGTAAAATAAATCCTAATATAGCTCCAATATAAATTATAATTATATTATAGCTATTTTAGGATTAATATTTATTTTACAGGCAACTTTGTAATTATTTTAACCAGGTACAATAGCTATTAAATAGTTAAGAACTATTTAATAGTTACCTAGTTAAAATAATTACAAAATTACCTGTAAAATAAATCCTAACCTAAGATATAATTAAACCTAACACTACCCTATCAATAAATTAATTAAATAAACTACCTACAATTAACTACAATTAACCTAACACTACACTATCAATAAATTAATTAAACACAATTCCTACAAATAAATACAATTAAATAAACTAGCTAAAGTACAAAAAATAAAAAAGAACTAAGTTACAAAAAATAAAAAAATATTTACAAACATCAGAAAATTATTACAACAATTTTAAACTAATTACACCTACTCTGTTCCGATCAGCCAATAGAATGCGAGCTAAATCTGATTGGCTGATTGGATCAGCCAATCGGATTGAACTTGATTCTGATTGGCTGATTCCATCAGCCAATCAGAATATTCCTACCTTAATTCCGATTGGCTGATAGAATCCTATCAGCCAATCGGAATTCAAGGGACGCCATCATGGATGACGTCCCTTAAAGGAACCGTCATTCGTCCAAAAAGTTCAGCTCTTTTGCCTGTAAAAGAAAAATACAACCCCCCCCCAACATTAAAACCCACCACCCACATACCCCTAATCTAACCCAAACCCCCCTTACAAAAACCTAACGCTAATCCCCTGAAGATCATCCTACCTTGAGTCATCTTCACTCAGCCGAGCAGCGATGGAACCGAAGTCGACATCCGGAGCGGAAGAAGTTAATCCTCCAAGCGGCGCTGAAGAAATCTTCCATCCGATGAAGTCATCATCCAGGTGGCACTGAAGAGGTCTTCGATCCGGGCGATGTCATCTTCCAAGAGGCGTCCCCTCAATTCCGGAATTAAGGTAGGAAAAATCTGCTTGGCTGATGGAATCAGCCAATCAGATTGAGCTTGCATTCTATTGGCATCAGCCAATCAGATTTTTCCTATCTTAATTCCGATTGGCTGATAGAATCCTATCAGCCAATCGGAATTGAGGGGACGCCATCTTGGATGACGTCCCTTAAAGGAGTGACGTCCCTAAAAGTGGGGGGCAGGATAGGGGTTAATAAATTTATTATAGGTGACGACGGTGTAGGGGGGGCAGGATAGGGGTTACTAGGTATAATGTAGGTGGCAGCGGTGTCCGGGAGCGGCGGTTTAGGGGTTAATACATTTATCAGAGTTGCGGCAGGGTCTAGGAGCGGCGGTTTAGGGGTTAATAAATTTATAAGACTTGCGGCAGGGTCTAGGAGTGGCAGTTTAGGGGTTAGTAACTTTATTTCGTTGCGGGGGGCTCCGGGGGCGCCGGTATAGGGATAGAACAGTGTAGTTTAGTGTGAGTGCTTAGTGACAGGCTAGCAATAAAGCTGGGAAAAAGCCGAAGAGCAGCGAGATCGGATGAGTGATAACTCTCACAGTCCGCTGCTCATCGCCCCGCGGCTTTTTGACAGCTTTATTTGATAACTTAGGCGAACGTATTCAAGGTCCGCAGCGGCGAAGGTAGGTGAGCTTAGGCGGGCGTATTGGGCCGGCGAAGGCAGAAAAGTAGACGGCTTGATAACTACCCCCCCCCCCATATAGGCATTTAAAAAAAAAAAATCTAGCAGCTCATGAACAGTAGTGTGGTGGAGCTGTACAGTCCCGGCCTGCTACCATCATTATATGTCCCTTTCTTGCTACTACTATCCCTAACAGCTAACACCTATTGATATTAAAGGGACAGTCTACACCAGAATTTGTTATTGTTTAAAAAGATAGATAATCCCTGTATTACCCATTCCCCAGTTTTACATAACCAACACAGTTATATTAATATACTTTTTACCTCTCTGATTACCTTGTATCTAAGCCTCTGCAGACTGCTCGCTTATCTCAGTGCTTTTGACAGACATGCAGTTTAGCCAATCAGTGCAGACTCCTAAATAACTCCTCGGGAGTGAGCACAATCAGCTAGATTACGAGTTTTGAGGGCTATAGGGATTTTGACGACCGCCACAAAATCAGCGTTATTTCACCTCCCTATAGCGCTGGTATTACGAGTTTTAAAAAAGCAGGCTTGTGCGGGCGAAATGGTTGCGTTGAGCTCCATACCGCACCGAAAACAAGTGCTGCTTTGATGTGCTTGTGCACGATTTCCCCATAGACATCAATAGGGAGAGCCGGCAATAAAAAAGCCTAACACCTGCGATCGCGGAATGAAAAGCTCCGTAACGCAGTCCCATTGATGTCTATGGGGAAATAAAAAGTTACGTTTAAACCTAACACCCTAACATAAACCCAGAGTCTAAACACCCCTAATCTGCTGCCCTGGACATAGCCGCTACCTACATACAGTTATTAACCAATAATCTGCCGCCCCCGATATCGCCGCCACCTGCATAAAACTATTAACCCCTAATCTGCCGCTCCTGATGTCGCCGCCACTATACTAAAGTTATTAACCCCTAAACCTCTGGCCTCCCACATTACTACCACTAAATAAATACTTCAACCCCAAAACCTAACCTTACCTGTGAAATAAAGCCTAACCTGCCTTACACTAAAACTAAAACATAACAAATAAAAATAAACACTAAAATTACTAAAAATAAAAATAACTAAAATTACATTAAAAAAAACAAACTAAATTACAAATATTGTCAAAAATAAAAAAGAATGACACCTAATCTAATAGCCCTATCAAAATATCCCCCCCCCCAAAAAAAAAAACCTAGCCTACAATAAACTACCAATGACACTTAAAAGGGCCTTTTGTGGGGCATTGCCCCAAAGATAACAACTATTTTACCTGTAAAAAAAAATAGAAACAACCCCCCAAAAACCTAAGCTCCCCATTGCCCTGAAAAGGGCATTTGTATGGGCATTGCCCTTAAAATGGCATTTAGCTCTTTTACATGCCCAGACCCTAAACTAAAAATAAAACCCACCCAAAAAACCCTTAAAAAACACACTAACCCCCGACTATCAACTTACAGTTATTATTATTATTATTATCAGGTATTTGTAGAGCGCCAACAGGTTCTGCAGCGCTATGAACATGGGAGGTATATAAAAAACGATTACAGGGATCAAATGGGTAGAGGGTCCTGCCGAGAGTTGCACTGTTGTAGTCGGCTCTTATGAAGGTGAACTACAAACAGCTGGGTTCATAGGCTTACATGCTATGGGGTTTTAGGGGATAGCAGTGGAGATAGGAAGGTTAGTGTAGGTTGTAAGCGTCCCTGAATAGTAGAGTCTTCAGGGAGCACTTGAAGCTTTTAAAACTAGGGGAGATTCTTGTGGAGTGAGGCAAAGAGTTCCATAAGATGGGAGCCAGTCTTGGAAAAATCTTATAGACGGGAATGTGAGGAGGTAACAAGAGAGGAGAGTAGGAGATCATGAGCGGAGCAAAGGGGACAGGAGGGGGAGTATCTGGAGACAAGGTCTGAGATGTAGGGGGGAGCAATGCAATTGAGGGCTTTGTGTGTCAGAGTGAGAATTTTGTATTTAATCCTAGAGGCAAGAGGAAGCTAGTGAAGAGATTGGCAGAGAGGTGAGGCAGATGAAGAGCGACATGCAAGGAAGATGAGCCTGGCAGAGGCATTCATTATGGATTGTAAAAGGAGCTAGGCAGCAGCTAGGGAGACCAGAGAGGATAGAGTTGCAGTAGTCGAGGCAGGAAAGGATGAGAGAGTGGATTAAAATCTTTGTTGTGTCTTGTGTAAGGAAATGTCTAATTTTAGCAATGTTTTAAGGTTTAAGCGGTAGGCTTTAGCCAAGGACTGAATGTGAGGAGTGATAGAAAGATCTGAGTCAAGTGTGAACCCAAGATATCGGTCATGTGAGGCTGGGCTAATGATGGAGATGTCAACAGTTATAGAGACATGGGGGGGGTGGAGATTTTGGAAGAAGGGGGGAAAATAAGGAGCTCAGTTTTGGAGATATTTAGCTTGAGGTAGTGAGAGGACATCCAAGATGAGATATGATAGAGACAGTAAGTGACACGGGTTAGCAAGGAAGGAGATAATTCTGGTAGGTAGATTTGGGTATCGTCGGCATACAAATGATAATGAAACCCATGGGACTTTATTAAGGAACCTAGTGAGGACGTGTAGATTAAGAAGAGAAGGGGACCGAGGACAGAGCCTTGCGGTACCCCAACAGAAAGAGGTAACGGGGCAGAGGATACCCCAGAGAAGGCTACACTAAAGGTACGGTTAGACAGATAGGAAGAGAACCAAGACAGAACTGTGTCACAGATGCTGAAGGATTGGAGGATATGGAGCAAAAAAGAGTGGTTCACAGTATCAAAGGCTGCAGACAGATCAAGGAGGACAAGTAGAGAGAAGTGGCCTTTTGATTTTGCTGTAAGTAGGTCGTTGGTAACCTTAACAATTGCTCTCTCTGTTGAGTGAAGGGGGCGAAATCCTGATTGCAGTGGGTCAAAAAGGGAGTTTAATGTAAGGAAATGGGATAGACGTGCATATACTAGCTTTTCAAGAAGATTTGATGCAAGAGGTAGTAGGGAAATAGGGCAGTAGTTGGATGGAGAGGTTGGATCAAGAGAAGGTTTTTTTGAGAATAAGTGTGACTAATGCATGTTTAAGAGATGTGGGAACTATACCAGTGCTGAGGGAGAGGTTGAAGATGTGTGTGAGTATAGGGGTAAGGGTAGAAGAGGTTCTTGAAGTCCCACTTGAAGGATCCATCCAGCTGGTGAAGTCATCATCCAGGCGGCAAGAAGTCTTCATCCGGGCAGCCTCTTAGATCTTCATTCAGCCGGTGAAGTCCTCATCCAGGCGGCAAGAAGTCTTCATCCAGACGGCATCTTCTATCTTCATCCATCCAGGGCGGCGCAGGTCCATCCTGAAAACATCAGGAGCGGAGCATCCTCTTCATATGATCTCCACCTTACACTGGAACTTCAATGCAAGTGACGTCATCCAAGATGGCGTCCCTTGCATTCCTATTGGATTGGAGCTGCTAAAATCCTATTGGCTGTTCCAATCAGTACTGTCTAACTGTGAAAAACTTTCAACATGCTCTGAGCTAAGAGGCAGTTTTCAATGGTTTAGAAATCAGTTTAAGCCTACCTAGGTTTAGTTTTGGAAAATACCACCAAGGGAACAAAGCAAATTTAATGATAAAAGTCAATTGGAAAGTTGTTTAAAATTTCATGCTCTATCTGAATCATGAAAGTTTAATTTTGAATAGGCTGTCCCTTTAAGTCTATCTCTAATTGACAGTAACTCTAATGCTCAGCACTGCTATGAACCTTGTGGCCCCTAGTACATAAAAGGGGTATTAAAGTTTTTTTTTTCAATATTTAGGAATCAGAAATACATTATTTACTGTATGAAAAATAATTATGTTAAAATGCATTTAAAAATATCACTTTAAAAACCCTTTGAAGGTTACCATCTTTACTGTGGTCCTAGAGGCAGATAAAAATGAGCTGTGGCACATATCAACTAATCACTGTGCAGCATGTAGGACTCTCAGTTCTGTGGCTACAGAGTTAAATTACAGGAAAATTTAGCAAGGTAAACAATGACAGTGCATTGCAAATGTTTAAATTATGCATAATTTATCATTCTGGTCTAAAGTGGATAGCAAAAATATTTGTGTTATTGTGCATTAACATAGCTTGACTAAATTCAATAGCACTTCTATTTTTGCACTCATATAAGCTCACAGTGATTTTTTTTTTAAACTGCACAAAGCAGTTTTAAGATGTTAAAGTGAGCGGGTCTGGGGTGTAAAAAAAAAAACGGCACTAAAAAGTGCCTTTACATTGCGGTCTATGGGAAATGTTGAGGTCTATGGGAAATGTTGCGGTCTAATGGTTATGTTCTCTATAAATATATATGTATATGCTTATATACATACAGTCATGTCCAAAAATATTGGCACAACTGAAATTCTGTCAGATAATGCACCACTTTGCTCGGAAAATTATTGCAATTACAAATGTTTACCGTCATTCGTCGGGAGACAAAGGAAGAAGAGGATGGATCCGCGTCGCCTGCTTCAAGATGGACCCGCTCCACACCGGATGCAAGAAGATCGAAGATGCCGCTTGGAGAAGATGTTTGCCGGTCCGGATGTCCTCTTCTTGCCGGATAGGAGGAAGACTTTGGAGCCTCTTCTGGACCTCTTCAGCCACCGGATGATGGATCGCCAACCCCCGCTTGGGTTGGATGAAGATGTTGGAGCCAGGACGGATCGGTGATACCTGGATGGTGAAGACAAGGTAGGAAGATCTTCAGGGGCTTAGTGTTAGGTTTATTTAAGGGGGGTTTGGGTTAGATTAGGGGTATGTGGGTGGTGGGTTGTAATGTTGGGGGGGGTATTGTATGTGTTTTTTTACAGGCAAAAGAGCTGAAATTCTTGGGGCATGCCCCGCAAAGGGCCCTGTTCAGGGCTGGTAAGGTAAAAGAGCTTTTAACTTTTTTAATTTAGAATAGGGTAGGGAATTTTTTATTTTGGGGGTCTTTGTTATTTTATTAGGGGGCTTAGAGTAGGTGTAATTAGTTTAAAATTGTTGTAATAATTTTCTGATGTTTGTAAATATTTTTTTATTTTTTGTAACTTAGTTCTTTTTATTTTTTGTACTTTAGCTAGTTTATTTAATTGTATTTATTTGTAGGAATTGTGTTTAATTAATTTATTGATAGTGTAGTGTTAGGTTAATTGTAGGTAATTGTAGGTAGTTTATTTAATTAATTTATTGATAGGGTAGTGTTAGGTTTAATTATATCTTAGGTTAGGATTTATTTTACAGGTAATTTTGTAATTATTTTAACTAGGTAACTATTAAATAGTTCTTAACTATTTAATAGCTATTGTACCTGGTTAAAATAATTACAAAGTTGCCTGTAAAATAAATATTAATCCTAAAATAGCTATAATATAATTATAATTTATATTGGAGCTATATTAGGATTTATTTTACAGGTAAGTATTTAGCTTTAAATAGGAATAAGTTATTTAATAAGAGTTAATTAATTTCGTTAGATGTAAATTATATTTAAGTTAGGGGGGTGTTAGTGTTAGGGTTAGACTTAGCTTTAGGGGTTAATCCATTTATTATAGTAGCGATGAGCTCCGGTCATCAGGTTAGGGGTTAATAATTGAAGTTAGGTGTCGGCGATGTTAGGGAGGGCAGATTAGGGGTTAATACTATTTATGATAGGGTTAGTGAGGCGGGTTAGGGGTTAATAACTTTATTATAGTAGCGGTGCGGTCCGCTCGGCAGATTAGGGGTTAATAAGTGTAGGCAGGTGTCGGCGACGTTGAGGGGGGCAGATTAGGGGTTAATAAATATAATATAGGGGTCGGCGGTGTTAGGGGCAGCAGATTAGGGGTACATAAGGATAACGTAGGTGGCGGCGCTTTGCGGTCGGAAGATTAGGGGTTAATTATTGTAAGTAGCTGGCGGCGACGTTGTGGGGGGCAGGTTAGGGGTTAATAAATGTAATACAGGGGTCGGCGGGGTTAGGGGCAGCAGATTAGGGGTACATAAGTATAACGTAGGTGGCGGTCGGCAGATTAGGGGTTAAAAAATTTAAATCGAGTGGCGGCGATGTGGGGGGACCTCGGTTTAGGGGTACATAGGTAGTTTATGGGTGTTAGTGTACTTTAGGGTACAGTAGTTAAGAGCTTTATGAACCGGCGTTAGCCCAGAAAGCTCTTAACTCCTGCTATTTTCCGGCGGCTGGAGTTTTGTCGTTAGAGCTCTAACGCTCACTTCAGAAACGACTCTAAATACCAGCGTTAGAAAGATCCCATTGAAAAGATAGGATACGCAATTGACGTAAGGGGATCTGCGGTATGGAAAAGTCGCGGCTGAAAAGTGAGCGTTAGACACTTTCCTGACTCCAAATACCAGCGGGCGGCCAAAACCAGCGTTAGGAGCCTCTAACGCTGGTTTTCACGGCTACCGCCGAACTCTAAATCTAGGCCTAAGGATTTATATTTATTTTACAGGTAACTTTGTATTTATTTTAGCTAGGTAGAATAGTTATTAAATAGTTATTAACTATTTAATAACTACCTAGCTAAAAGAAATACAAAATTACCTGTAAAATAAATCCTAACCTAAGTTACAATTAAACCTAATACTACACTATCATTAAATTAATTAAATAAACTACCTACAAATAACTACAATTAAATACAATTACATAAACTAACTAAAGTACAAAAAATAACAAAAGCTAAGTTACAAAAAATAAATAAATAAGTTACAAACATTTTAAAAATATTACAACAATTTTAAGCTACTTACACCTAATCTAAGCCCCCTAATAAAATAACAAACCCCCCCAAAATAAAAAAATGCCCTACCCTATTCTAAATTAAATAAAGTTCAAAGCTCTTTTACCTTACCAGCCCTTAAAAGGGCCATTTGTGGGGGCATGCCCCAAAAAGTTCAGCTCTTTTGCCTGTAAAAGAAAAATACAACCCCCCCAACATTAAAACCCACCACCCACATACCCCTAATCTAACCCAAACCCCCCTTACAAAAACCTAACGCTAATCCCCTGAAGATCATCCTACCTTGAGTCATCTTCACTCAGCCGAGCAGCGATGGAACCGAAGTCGACATCCGGAGCGGAAGAAGTTAATCCTCCAAGCGGCGCTGAAGAAATCTTCCATCCGATGAAGTCATCATCCAGGTGGCACTGAAGAGGTCTTCGATCCGGGCGATGTCATCTTCCAAGAGGCGTCCCCTCAATTCCGGAATTAAGGTAGGAAAAATCTGCTTGGCTGATGGAATCAGCCAATCAGATTGAGCTTGCATTCTATTGGCATCAGCCAATCAGATTTTTCCTATCTTAATTCCGATTGGCTGATAGAATCCTGACAGCCAATCGGAATTGAGGGGACGCCATCTTGGATGATGTCCCTTAAAGGAGTGACGTCCCTAAAAGTGGGGGGCAGGATAGGGGTTAATAAATTTATTATAGGTGACGACGGTGTAGGGGGGGCAGGATAGGGGTTACTAGGTATAATGTAGGTGGCAGCGGTGTCCGGGAGCGGCGGTTTAGGGGTTAATACATTTATCAGAGTTGCGGCAGGGTCTAGGAGCGGCGGTTTAGGGGTTAATACATTTATAAGACTTGCGGCAGGGTCTAGGAGTGGCAGTTTAGGGGTTAGTAACTTTATTTCGTTGCGGGGGGCTCCGGGGGCGCCGGTATAGGGATAGAACAGTGTAGTTTAGTGTGAGTGCTTAGTGACAGGCTAGCAATAAAGCTGGGAAAAAGCCGAAGAGCAGCGAGATCGGATGAGTGATAACTCTCACAGTCCGCTGCTCATCGCCCCGCGGCTTTTTGACAGCTTTATTTGATAACTTAGGCGAACGTATTCAAGGTCCGCAGCGGCGAAGGTAGGTGAGCTTAGGCGGGCGTATTGGGCCGGCGAAGGCAGAAAAGTAGACGGCTTGATAACTACCCCCCCCCCCATATAGGCATTTAAAAAAAAAAAATCTAGCAGCTCATGAACAGTAGTGTGGTGGAGCTGTACAGTCCCGGCCTGCTACCATCATTATATGTCCCTTTCTTGCTACTACTATCCCTAACAGCTAACACCTATTGATATTAAAGGGACAGTCTACACCAGAATTTGTTATTGTTTAAAAAGATAGATAATCCCTGTATTACCCATTCCCCAGTTTTACATAACCAACACAGTTATATTAATATACTTTTTACCTCTCTGATTACCTTGTATCTAAGCCTCTGCAGACTGCTCGCTTATCTCAGTGCTTTTGACAGACATGCAGTTTAGCCAATCAGTGCAGACTCCTAAATAACTCCTCGGGAGTGAGCACAATCAGCTAGATTACGAGTTTTGAGGGCTATAGGGATTTTGACGACCGCCACAAAATCAGCGTTATTTCACCTCCCTATAGCGCTGGTATTACGAGTTTTAAAAAAGCAGGCTTGTGCGGGCGAAATGGTTGCGTTGAGCTCCATACCGCACCGAAAACAAGTGCTGCTTTGATGTGCTTGTGCACGATTTCCCTATAGACATCAATAGGGAGAGCCGGCAATAAAAAAGCCTAACACCTGCGATCGCGGAATGAAAAGCTCCGTAACGCAGTCCCATTGATGTCTATGGGGAAATAAAAAGTTACGTTTAAACCTAACACCCTAACATAAACCCAGAGTCTAAACACCCCTAATCTGCTGCCCTGGACATAGCCTCTACCTACATACAGTTATTAACCAATAATCTGCCGCCCCCGATATCGCCGCCACCTGCATAAAACTATTAACCCCTAATCTGCCGCTCCTGATGTCGCCGCCACTATACTAAAGTTATTAACCCCTAAACCTCTGGCCTCCCACATTACTACCACTAAATAAATACTTCAACCCCAAAACCTAACCCTAACGTAACTCTAACCCTAACGTAACCCTAGGCCTAACACCCCCTAACTTTAACATAATTAAAATACAGCTAAACTAAAGTTACTATTATTAACTAAATAATACCTATTTTAAACTAAATACAAACATACCTGTGAAATAAAACCTAAGCTAACTACAATATACCTATTAGTTATATTGTAGCTAGCTTAGGTTTTATTTTTATTTCACAGGTAAGTTTGTATTTATTTTAACTAGGTAGACTAGCTAGTAAATAGTTATTAACTATTTACTAACAACCTAGTTAAAATAAATACAAATTTACCTGTGAAATAAAGCCTAACCTGCCTTACACTAAAACTAAAACATAACAAATAAAAATAAACACTAAAATTACTAAAAATAAAAATAACTAAAATTACATTAAAAAAAACAAACTAAATTACAAATATTGTCAAAAATAAAAAAGAATGACACCTAATCTAATAGCCCTATCAAAATATCCCCCCCCCAAAAAAAAAAAACCTAGCCTACAATAAACTACCAATGACACTTAAAAGGGCCTTTTGTGGGGCATTGCCCCAAAGATAACAACTATTTTACCTGTAAAAAAAAATACAAACAACCCCCCAAAAACCTAAGCTCCCCATTGCCCTGAAAAGGGCATTTGTATGGGCATTGCCCTTAAAATGGCATTTAGCTCTTTTACATGCCCAGACCCTAAACTAAAAATAAAACCCACCCAAAAAACCCTTAAAAAACACACTAACCCCCGACTATCAACTTACAGTTATTATTATTATTATCAGGTATTTGTAGAGCGCCAACAGGTTCTGCAGCGCTATGAACATGGGAGGTATATAAAAAACGATTACAGGGATCAAATGGGTAGAGGGTCCTGCCGAGAGTTGCACTGTTGTAGTCGGCTCTTATGAAGGTGAACTACAAACAGCTGGGTTCATAGGCTTACATGCTATGGGGTTTTAGGGGATAGCAGTGGAGATAGGAAGGTTAGTGTAGGTTGTAAGCGTCCCTGAATAGTAGAGTCTTCAGGGAGCACTTGAAGCTTTTAAAACTAGGGGAGATTCTTGTGGAGTGAGGCAAAGAGTTCCATAAGATGGGAGCCAGTCTTGGAAAAATCTTATAGACGGGAATGTGAGGAGGTAACAAGAGAGGAGAGTAGGAGATCATGAGCGGAGCAAAGGGGACAGGAGGGGGAGTATCTGGAGACAAGGTCTGAGATGTAGGGGGGAGCAATGCAATTGAGGGCTTTGTGTGTCAGAGTGAGAATTTTGTATTTAATCCTAGAGGCAAGAGGAAGCTAGTGAAGAGATTGGCAGAGAGGTGAGGCAGATGAAGAGCGACATGCAAGGAAGATGAGCCTGGCAGAGGCATTCATTATGGATTGTAAAAGGAGCTAGGCAGCAGCTAGGGAGACCAGAGATGATAGAGTTGCAGTAGTCGAGGCAGGAAAGGATGAGAGAGTGGATTAAAATCTTTGTTGTGTCTTGTGTAAGGAAATGTCTAATTTTAGCAATGTTTTAAGGTTTAAGCGGTAGGCTTTAGCCAAGGACTGAATGTGAGGAGTGATAGAAAGATCTGAGTCAAGTGTGAACCCAAGATATCGGTCATGTGAGGCTGGGCTAATGATGGAGATGTCAACAGTTATAGAGACATGGGGGGGGTGGAGATTTTGGAAGAAGGGGGGAAAATAAGGAGCTCAGTTTTGGAGATATTTAGCTTGAGGTAGTGAGAGGACATCCAAGATGAGATATGATAGAGACAGTAAGTGACACGGGTTAGCAAGGAAGGAGATAATTCTGGTAGGTAGATTTGGGTATCGTCGGCATACAAATGATAATGAAACCCATGGGACTTTATTAAGGAACCTAGTGAGGACATGTAGATTAAGAAGAGAAGGGGACCGAGGACAGAGCCTTGCGGTACCCCAACAGAAAGAGGTAACGGGGCAGAGGATACCCCAGAGAAGGCTACACTAAAGGTACGGTTAGACAGATAGGAAGAGAACCAAGAGAGAACTGTGTCACAGATGCTGAAGGATTGGAGGATATGGAGCAAAAAAGAGTGGTTCACAGTATCAAAGGCTGCAGACAGATCAAGGAGGACAAGTAGAGAGAAGTGGCCTTTTGATTTTGCTGTAAGTAGGTCGTTGGTAACCTTAACAATTGCTCTCTCTGTTGAGTGAAGGGGGCGAAATCCTGATTGCAGTGGGTCAAAAAGGGAGTTTAATGTAAGGAAATGGGATAGACGTGCATATACTAGCTTTTCAAGAAGATTTGATGCAAGAGGTAGTAGGGAAATAGGGCGGTAGTTGGATGGAGAGGTTGGATCAAGAGAAGGTTTTTTTGAGAATAAGTGTGACTAATGCATGTTTAAGAGATGTGGGAACTATACCAGTGCTGAGGGAGAGGTTGAAGATGTGTGTGAGTATAGGGGTAAGGGTAGAAGAGGTTCTTGAAGTCCCACTTGAAGGATCCATCCAGCTGGTGAAGTCATCATCCAGGCGGCAAGAAGTCTTCATCCGGGCAGCCTCTTAGATCTTCATTCAGCCGGTGAAGTCCTCATCCAGGCGGCAAGAAGTCTTCATCCAGACGGCATCTTCTATCTTCATCCATCCAGGGCGGCGCAGGTCCATCCTGAAAACATCAGGAGCGGAGCATCCTCTTCATATGATCTCCACCTTACACTGGAACTTCAATGCAAGTGACGTCATCCAAGATGGCGTCCCTTGCATTCCTATTGGATTGGAGCTGCTAAAATCCTATTGGCTGTTCCAATCAGTACTGTCTAACTGTGAAAAACTTTCAACATGCTCTGAGCTAAGAGGCAGTTTTCAATGGTTTAGAAATCAGTTTAAGCCTACCTAGGTTTAGTTTTGGAAAATACCACCAAGGGAACAAAGCAAATTTAATGATAAAAGTCAATTGGAAAGTTGTTTAAAATTTCATGCTCTATCTGAATCATGAAAGTTTAATTTTGAATAGGCTGTCCCTTTAAGTCTATCTCTAATTGACAGTAACTCTAATGCTCAGCACTGCTATGAACCTTGTGACCCCTAGTACATAAAAGGGGTATTAAAGTTTTTTTTTCAATATTTAGGAATCAGAAATACATTATTTACTGTATGAAAAATAATTATGTTAAAATGCATTTAAAAATATCACTTTAAAAACCCTTTGAAGGTTACCATCTTTACTGTGGTCCTAGAGGCAGATAAAAATGAGCTGTGGCACATATCAACTAATCACTGTGCAGCATGTAGGACTCTCAGTTCTGTGGCTACAGAGTTAAATTACAGGAAAATTTAGCAAGGTAAACAATGACAGTGCATTGCAAATGTTTAAATTATGCATAATTTATCATTCTGGTCTAAAGTGGATAGCAAAAATATTTGTGTTATTGTGCATTAACATAGCTTGACTAAATTCAATAGCACTTCTATTTTTGCACTCATACACAGTGATTTTTTTTTTTAAACTGCACAAAGCAGTTTTAAGATGTTAAAGTGAGCGGGTCTGGGGTGTAAAAAAAAAAAACGGCACTAAAAAGTGCCTTTACATTGCGGTCTATGGGAAATGTTGAGGTCTATGGGAAATGTTGCGGTCTAATGGGTATGTTCTCTATAAATATATATGTATATGCTTATATACATACAGTCATGTCCAAAAATATTGGCACAACTGAAATTCTGTCAGATAATGCACCACTTTGCTCGGAAAATTATTGCAATTACAAATGTTTAGGCATTCTCATGTTTATTTCTTTTGTTTATATTGGTATGACTCAAAAAAATGGAGAAAAAACACATTCCACACAAAACTCAAAAAATGGACTGGACAAAATTATTGGCACCTTCTTAAAAGTGTAAGAAATAATTGCATTTCAAGTTTGTGATGCTCCTGTAATTTTTGATTAAACTCACCTGTATCAATTAACTAGTGCTGAGAACATAGAAATCACACTGGCAACCAGTTAAAATGGTGAAAAATGTACCCAACCTTTCTGTGTGCCCAACTGAGCATGGAGAAGAGAAAGAGCAGCAAAGAATTGTCTAAGGATTTGAGAGCAAAAATTGTGGAAAAGCATGGACAATCTCAAGGTTCCAAGTCCTTCTCCAGAGATCTTAATGTTCCTGTGTCCACTGTGTGCAACATTGTCAAGAAGTTTACATCCCATGGCACTGTAGCTAATCTCCCTGGACATGGAAGAAAGAGAAAAATTGATTAAAGATGGCAACTAACGATTGTTCAAATGGTGGATAAAGAACATCAATCAACTTCCAGACAAATTCAATCTGACCTTCAGGCACAGGGTAGAAATGTGCCAGCTATACGTCACCATCTGAATGAAAAGGGATGCTATGGTAGGAGACCCAGGAAGACCCAACTGCTGACACAGAAACATAAAAAAGCCAGATTGGAGTTTGCCAGTGGAATGTGCTGTGGACAGTCAAAACAAAATGACAGCTTTTTAGTATAGCCCATCATTCTACTGTTTTCAGTAAAATAAATGAGGCTTTTAAAGAATAGATTACAGTACCTACAGTCAAAACTGATGTTTTGGGGTTGCTTTGCTGCTTCAGGCACTGGATGTCTTGACTGTGTACATGTCATTATGAAATCTGAAGACTACCAAAGAATTTGGTGGTGTAATGTAGGGCCCAGTGTCAGAAAGTTGGGTCTCCGTCAGAGGTCATGGGTCTTACAGCAGGACAATGACCCAAAGCACACATCAAAAAACACCCAGAAATGGTTTAAGACAAAGCACTGGAGAGTACTGAACTGGCCATCAATGAGTTCAGATCTCAATTCCATAGAGCACATGTGGAGAGATCTCAAAACAGCAGTTGGGAAAAGGAACCCTTTCAATCTGAGAGACCTGGAGCAGTTGGCGAAAGAAGATTGGTCCAAAATTCCAGCAGAGAGGTGTAAGAAACTCATTGATGGTTACAGGAAATAATTGATTTCAGTTATTTTTCCAAGGGGTGTGCTACCAAATATTAAATTGAGGGTCCAAATAATTTTGTCCAGTCCATTTTTTGAGTTTTGCATGGTATATGTCAGATTTCGCTTTTTTCTCTCCACTTTTTTGTGTCATATCAATACAAACAAAAGAAATAAATATTAGAATGCCTAAACATTTGTAATTGCAAAACATTTCTGGGCGAAGTGGTGCATTTATTTGACAGAAATGCAGGGGTGCCAATATATTTGGCCATGACTGTATATATTTATATACTGTATGTATGTGTTAATAATTAGAGATGCTTCTTTTCCAGACAAATTAAATCATTTATATGCACGTTTTGATCGGGACAATAATGAATCAGTCATCAAAGTTGTGCTTCACCCAGAGGAACAGCCATTAACACTCTCTGTCTCTAAGGTGTACCAAGCACTTTCCAGGGTAGATGCACGTAAGGCTTCCTGTCCAGATGGCATCCCTGGTCAGGTGCTAAGGACATGTGCTGGAGAATTAGCCAAGGTCTTTACTGACATCTTTAATTTGTCATTGGCTCAGGCGGTTGTTCCGGTGTGTTTTAAGACAGCAATCATTGTGCCGGTGCCAAAACAATCTGCTGTAGCGAGTCTGAATGACTATCGTCCTATAGCACTTACTCCAATCATTATGAAGTGTTTTGAAAGATTGGTCATGGCCCATCTTAAAGATTGTTTACCACGTACACTGGAACCTCATCAATATGCTTACCGCCAGAACAGGTCAACAGAAGATGCTATTTCTATGGCATTGCATTCTGCTTTGAGCCATTTGGATAATAACACTTATGTAAGGATGTTGTTTATAGATTTTAGCTCAGCATTTAATACTGTAATTCCTACAAAGTTGGTTGCGAAACTTCATGACTTGGGTATCAATACCTGGCTCTGTAATTGGACCCTGGACTTCCTGACCAGTAGACCCCAGTCTGTGAGGTTAGGTAATTGTATCTCTTCTACCCTGACCCTTTATACTGGAGTCCCGCAAGGTTGTGTACTAAGTCCTCGATTATATTCTCTTTTTTACCCATGACTGCCTGCCTAAGTTTGTGTTGAATAACATCATTAAAGGACCAGTCAACACTGCAACATAGCATAATAAAAGCATTCCTTATGCAATCTAAAGTATTTGTAACTGTACCTTAGCATTTTTCTTCTTATTTTTTTAATCCAACTAGTGTTTTATATTTTTGGCCGCTTTCCCTGTCCTCCTATATCACGTGTGTGTGATTTTCGAATGAAAAATGCATATACGTATATGTATTTTTCATTCACTGCGCAGCCGCAACCGGAAGTCGTGACGTCACTGGCACTGCGCTTTTTTGGTGGAGCAGTGCACATAAAAGGGTGTGCACTGTCCACAGAAGCAAAAGAGCGCCTGCGTGTCAAGAAGACACAGAGCCTGCCTGACTTCCAGCCTGCTTCCTTGTCAATGTAGCAGGTATGCTGGCACTATTTTCGGGGCAGCTTGTTTAGATCAGCTTGTTTAGATGACATCCACAAATTCCCTGTAATTAAACATTCTGGTCTGCTTGATATATATATATATATATATATATATATATATATATATATATATATATATATATATATATATATATATATATATATATATATATATATAATATATATATACTATATATATATATATATATATATATATATATACACACACAACATATATAATATAGATATAATATATACTATATATACAATATATATAAGATATAATATTTATATATATAATATAATATATATATATATATATATATATATAAATGTTTTGGCCTGCTTGAGATATATATATATATATATACACACAACATATATAATATATATATATATATAAAATATATATAATATATATATATATATATATATATATATATATACACACAACATATATAATATATATATATATATAATATATATAATATATATATATATATATATATATATATATATACACAGGCAAAGTGCACTCCAGATCCTCCTCACACAACAGCTTCGGGTGCTAGCAAAGTACAGCCAAAAACAGAAAGCACTCCAGAAGTCTTGTTACTTTTATCACCTTTAATAGTGAACGTTTTCGGGCTACAAACAGCCCGTCCTCAAACTTACAAGGTTAGCAAACACTTACCACCCCACTGTGTTATAGACCGCCACCAAGACCAAGTGCGCCACGCTCTCCACGGTGGATGCGCCGCTCCTAGCGAGTGACGTCATCGCCCGCGGCAACGTGCAAACAACTAAAAAAGGGCAAAGACAACAGTAAGATATGCGGGCATAAAGATGAAAAATTCTAAGCATTATCATAATACAGTAATATGCATTACAGGAGGCAAACTGGTAGATATATCACAAAAGTAGTTAAAACTAAAAAAGTCGTAAAGACAAACAAACTACCAGAGACAACGGTTGTCATGGTAACCGATAAACAATAAAGATACCAGAATAATACCTCAACAATACAAAGAACTAATACATAGACGACTATGGGGCTCCACAAAACAAATAGGATTACCAATCTGGTAAATAATTTTATAATAAACACTTATGTAATAAACATTATTGTGTAGAGTGGAGTCGCATACCCGGACCGTCAGAGAAGAAAAACAAATGATATTTATTATTTCCAAATATAACTAAATAAATCATGGCTCTCATTAATAAACAGCAATGTAGAATGTTCATGGACTCCCCATGGATACATCATTCAACCCTGGATACGGGTCATAGAAACACCTGCCAATCCAGCTGTGTATTGAGACCATAAGGTACCAGTGTATTTAATTCGAAAGTCCATTTCGCTTCTCTTTGTAGAAGTAATCGGTTTCTATCACCCCCTCTGGGTAGTGGTGGTACATGGTCTATGATCGTATACTTCAGATCCATGATGCTGTGATGATGTTCCAGAAAATGTCTGGCCACTGGTTGCTCAGACGCACCCTTGTTAAGTGCCAACTTGATTGCAGATCTGTGGTTTGCCATCCGAGTGCGTAAGTCATCACAAGTTTTTCCTACATAATAAAGCCCGCAAATACAGTGCAAAAGATACACTATATACGTGGTAGTACATGTCAGGCGGAATTTGTGTTTATAAATTTTTCGTTTATGTGGATGGGTAAAACTTGATCCAGTGATTAACCCCCCACAGGTTGTACAACCTAGACATCGGAACACCCCAGGTTTTTTAATGTCCAGCCATGTTGAAGACTTGTAACTGTGTATGGGGTCAGTTTTAATAAGCCAGTCCCGTAGAGACCTAGATCTCTTGAAACCTACTCTTGGGGGATCAGCCTTATACAAAGGTAATGATCTGTCTGTCTTAATAATGTCCCAATGTTTGTTTAGTATGTCCTTTAGGGGGCCTTTATCACCAGTAAATGTTGTGATGAATGTCATCCTATTGTCCACCTGCTTAGTTGTACAGGTGCTGTCCTGACACACCTGGGCACGTTGTTCCCTGAGTAATTTATCCGGATAGCTCCTGGCTTCAAATTCTGGTATCTTTATTGTTTATCGGTTACCATGACAACCGTTGTCTCTGGTAGTTTGTTTGTCTTTACGACTTTTTTAGTTTTAACTACTTTTGTGATATATCTACCAGTTTGCCTCCTGTAATGCATATTACTGTATTATGATAATGCTTAGAATTTTTCATCTTTATGCCCGCATATCTTACTGTTGTCTTTGCCCTTTTTTAGTTGTTTGCACGTTGCCGCGGGCGATGACGTCACTCGCTAGGGGCGGCGCATCCACCGCGGAGAGCGTGGCGCACTTGGTCTTGGTGGCGGTCTATAACACAGTGGGGTGGTAAGTGTTTGCTAACCTTGTAAGTTTGAGGACGGGCTGTTTGTAGCCCGAAAACTTTCACTATTAAAGGTGATAAAAGTAACAAGACTTCTGGAGTGCTTTCTGTTTTTGGCTGTACTTTGCTTTTGCTAGCACCCGAAGCTGTTGTGTGAGGAGGATCTGGAGTGCACTTTGCCTGTGTACGTATTGACTGTTTTGCTTGCACCCGATCACAAATTGTTTGGATGTTATTTCCTTACTGTGTTGGACTTACAATTCTGTTTGGGGATCTTTTGACACAGTATGACTACCGATACTACATCTATAATTGCGGAGGACATTGGGGATATTGATGCAATACCTGGAGCTAATACCTTACAGTTTACGGAAGGGGATGCAGAGGGGATCTTATTTGATAAGATAACTCTGAGACCAGTACTGGACAAACCTGCTTATATCTATACCCACCTACTAAAGCTAAAACAAAAGGAGAAAGATTTGACCCTACATGGGGCATACCTCTCTGAATATTATCGCAGAGGCTTTATCCCAAGGGGATTTCGTATTAGAAATGTGCCCACTTTGGGAAGAAATAATCCTGTGTTTTGTGATAGGTGGTGCAGCATTGAAAACAAATGCTCACTAGACCTGGTATTATTAGTTATACAGGAAGTGGGCAGATTATTGCAAATTATTAAAGCAGAGATTATTGCCTATGAAGTACCTAATTTGTCCAGATTACAGGCGGATCAGACGGAGGATTGGTTGAACAAATTACAGAGTAAAATTGACAAGTATGAGACTGACCTGATACAATTTAAAAACAAGAAATTGGAAGTTGTTATCAGCAACTACAGAGACAAACGTGTCTATATATGGCAATTGTCTGCCAGTGAGAGACAAAGACAACATATTGCCAGGAGGAGACGACCACGCTATTATAAATCCCAGGATTTAACTACTATTGAAAGTTCAGGGTCTGGTTCAGGCTCTGACACAGAACCAGCACAAAATCCCTCGCAAGAGATACAACACCCTAAAGGGGTAACAACACGTTCAAAAAACTACAGGGGAAGAGGAAGAGGGAGAGGATCAGGAGAGGTGGGTATAAGAGGAAAACCACCAATACAGAAATAATGAGGAATAACAACATAGTAGTTAATCTGAGTGATTACCCCCTCAACGACTCTGAAATTAAGATATTAAATAAGGGACTCACCTTTGTTCCAACTTCCAGAACTGACCCTTTTGATTTTTATATTGATACCAAGAAATTCCAGAGATTACTATCCTTGAAAGAAAAATTTGGAGGAACTGAGACTGACCAAAGTCAATTAAAGAAAAAGTCTACTTATACTCCTCATTTTGGTAACGCTAGTATAAACACCTTTACGCGACGACTACAGGAGGATGTGAATCACTCATTGTCACTACAACAGAAGGAGACGTTTAATAACTTTTCGAAGGATGATTGGAAAACCTTAAAAAATCTTGCTGAGAATAAAGATTTAATCATATATGAAGCTGACAAGGGTGGGGCAGTGGTTATTCTTAACTATAAGGACTATAGGTAGTGAAGGAATATGTACAGCGCCAACAAAGGCTAAGGGATAAATATAAACAATAAAAAACTAAAAAACGAAATATATACCTGCTAAGGCTGAAAAAGGATTTATTACAATTAAATAGTAATGGTACCAATGGATAAAATGAGTAAAAACAGTTAATAAAAACAATGGTAAGGTAGAGTGATGTGCTAATACACTCACAAAGTGCAAATGGCAATTGGATCCAAGGGTTGGAAAACTAAAATGGTGAAATCCACGTGTGGGTGTGGACACACAAATAAACCAAAATGTGTATGCAACATAAATGTGTATACAACTTAAATGTGCAACATAATAGTGCAAATGTTTTACAACATGAGTGAGAGTAATTTTGGTCACTGGGTATATAATAAAAAGAAAAATCGATTCACATCAAAAATTCACAAAAAATCACAATAAAATATATTGAAAAGTCCTGATGACACTGCAGTGCAAAAAATGAATCACAGGTGAGTTAATGCCATTGAGTGGCAAATGTGGAAGAAGGGTGGTTTGACACAAAGCAAAAAAAAAAAAAAAAAAGGAAATCCAGTGAAAAAACAAAAATAAAAATAAAAATCAAAAAACAAAAATCAAAAACAAAAATGATGTTCAACAAAAGATCAAAAAAGAACAAAAAGAAGTGTTGTAATCCAAATAACAGTAAATTAAAAGGCAATCATATGAAGGAACCTTGAATCCTGAGGGGAAGAGTTCCCAGGCGAATCCTAACAACGGTCAGCTCTTTGTCCAATGTCCTAGAGATGTCCCTGTAAAAAAAGGAGTACCATAGCGTAACAAGTCCTCAAAGTGGTTAAAAAACTTGGAATAATGCTTACCAACAGGTCTACGCGTTTCGGCCCCAAAATAAGGCCTTTATCAAGACTGCTGAAGTGGTAAGCTGAGTGCCTTTAAATAACAGTGTCACTTAAGTGACCGGATATGGCTCTGGAATTCACTTCCGGTTTCGCCATAAGTAAAAAAATGTTTAAACAGAGTATTTACCATGTGTAACGTGTATAAAATGTCACTGGAGATAGAATAGTCTTATATTTCATATTTGTATATGTGTCTTTGATGTTTCATGTCATTTAGTTCAATGTATCTTGAGCCCCCATGATCATGATGTCACTTCCGGTTTACCGGAGTAAACATTTTTAGCTGATTCTACATTTTGGTGGCCTCAGGTTGTAAATTCTAGTTAGAAGATATACTTCAGAGATGTACTTTAGTATATTTAAAGCTTAATCGCCTGTATTTTTGTGGTGACGATTTTTTAGTGATTTGATTGGTCGTGACATCATGATCCAATTCCTATGATCCTATTGGTTTAGGAAAGAGGTGTGTGGGTAATAGTCCTCCTGATTGGGTGTTGAGATGTCAAATAACTTTTTAACAACAAGGGGACAAATTGTTTCGATAACAAAGGGGATACAAATCCAAATGCCCATTTTGGTAATAAAGAAGCCCATTAGCTAAAATAAGAGCCGTTTTGAATGATTAGCCGTTTCAAAATAGGAAACGGCTCTAGAGTGATTGGAGATAATATGTATGTCTTCTCCATTGTTAGTGCACAATTCATGTGTTCTATACCAGGTTATGGTATATCTTATCCCATACTATGTACTTTCTCCAATGTATATAGTGATAAACGATATGCCTTATATTTGATTAGGATTATATGAGGTCTATTTTACTCTGTGAACAAGTGCTGCTTTAGGTATTTATAAATGTTTTTAAGGTACAGCAGCATAGTAGGGAATATAATCCAATAGTAGCACAGTGGTAGAACAGTAGAACAGGAAGATCACTAATCCTATAAACCCAATCACATTAGTTTAATCAGGTTTAGGAGAAGAATGCTTTAGCAGTGCGTGAAATTTATCTTACACTGTCTTAAAAAAGGGGCTGTGGCTTTTTGGAAAAGAAGAAAAAGAAAAGTATAAAAATCGAATGTGAGAGAGACTTAATGGGGGTATATCTATATGTCTTGAGTCAGAGTTTTATACATACTTATCACTGAGTTCAGTAGCCTCAGTGAATTCCATAGAGGAGGATGTGTTAATACCCCTTATCTGTATCAACATAATAGAATCATATATAAGAGACCTCTAGATCACTAAGGTCATTTGGCGAGCAGTGATTGGGTGGGTGTGTGAGAGGTCTATGCACTACCCAATAATTAAGAAGCTTGGTAGTGACTACTATAGATATAAGAGATATAAGAGAAACTCCTGTGGATTTCTTATGAGCAGAAAATGATGAACTTCTGAGGTGGATATAACTTATAAGATCAGATACCTGGACTATACATATTATAGCTCTAGAGATGTAGGGAGGATCTGACAGGGATAATATTGGATTCAGAATGAGGGGATAGTCTGATGCATATTCTATAGTGAAGATTTCATTTGCCTTTAGGTCAGGGGTTTAGTGGTATTGGAAGCGGAGACTATTTTGGAGGGAGTGCTTAGTCAATCTATGTCTGGAGTGTGTATTTCTCGTCAAAGTTTGGGAGTTTTGGATAGACACATTTAATAAGGATTCTGGAGAGCATCAAATCCAATGGTGTCATAATACTGTTAGATATAGTCATAGATTAGAATAGATGGTTAAGATCCTCTCTATTATTTAGACCTTTTGGATGTAAGCTGTCTAACAGGAAAATCCATTTGGATTCAGCTTTGAGAAGACTTTTTTCAAAGTCACCACCTCTCCAATTTTTTATAACCTTCTGTATGCCAGTATATTTCATATCTTTTATATTGCCGTTATGTTTAGTTGTAAAATGATTATAGAGAATTGTATCTTTATTCTGTTTCTCAATCAGCAATATATGTTCTCTTAGCCTGTCTCTGAGGCTCCTTGATGTCTGGCCAATGTACTGGAGGCCACATGAACATTCAATAAGATATATAATCCCTTTGTCCTGGCATCTTATTAGATCTTTAATATTAAATTCTTCTCCCGTCTGGTTTGATTTGAATTTTTTGGTCTTAGTGCCTCTTTTGCATGCCTTGCATGTAGGGCACGGGTAAAAACCTTTAATTGATTTCCCCTGTACATCATATGTTCTTAAGTTGTTCTTCCGTTGTAGACTTGGCGCTAATTTGTTTTTTAAATTTCCTGTTTTTTTATAGACGAATTTTGGTTGATTTGGGAGTTTGTCTCCAATGACATCATCATTTTTCAACAGGTGCCAGTGTTTTTTGAAGATCTTTTCGATGATGTACCGGTTACTGCTATATTCCGTGATCATAGGTACATTTAGCAGTTCTTCTGTTTCCAATTTTTTATGGTCTTTATATTTAGTTAACTCATTTCTCTCCACTTGTCGTGCTTCCTCTATTTTAAGATCCAGATGTTCCTCCTTATAGCCCCTTTCCATGAATTTTTGTTTTAGTCGTTTCACTTGCTTTTCCCATGTGGTGATATTAGAACAATTTTTCCGGACCCTTAAAAATTGGCTCTTTGGGATATTATTTTTCCATTTTACATGGTGACAGCTCTCATGATGTATATAGCTATTGCTGTCAACTGATTTAAAGTGTGTAGATGTTTCCCATTTGCCTTTTTTAACTTCTATTTTTAGGTCCAGAAAAACAATTTCTTTTGGACTCCACGTATAAGTGAACTTCAGATTTAGAAGGTTCTGGTTCATGATCTCTATTGTATACATAAGGTCCTGTATCGAACCTCTCCAGATGATTAGAATATCATCAATATATCTGCGGTACAAGACCAGGTCCGCGCCAGCTGGGCATGAGTCCCAGAAGATGCTCTCCCATCTTCCCATGTATAAGTTGGCATAGCTGGGCGCGAACCTGGTCCCCATGGCTGTACCGCAGATTTGTTGGTAGTATATCCCCTCATTACAAAAGTAATTGTGTGTCAATATATATTGGATACTATCCAATATGAACTCAGCCTGATCTTCTGGCATTAGTGGATCTTTGTCCAAAAACCATTTTATTGCTTCACGACCCTCCTTGTGTGGTATACTTGTATACAAGGCCGCTACATCACAGGTCGCCATGATGTAACCTTCCTCCCATGGGATGTTCTCAAGGGTGTTCAGAACTTGTGTGGAATCTCTTAAATACGATGGTAGAGATTTTACGTACTTCTGTAGATGTTGATCAACGTATTCTGACAAGTTACTTGTAAGAGATCCAATCCCAGAGATTATAGGGCGGCCCGGAGGGTCTATGAGGGTTTTATGTATCTTTGGCAGATGATACAGGATTGGTGTTATAGGGTGATTGATGTCCAGGTATCTGTATTCTTTGTCATCCAATATGCCTGATGTCTTGGCTCGTTCCAGTAGTGTTCTTAATTCTTTTTGGAAGTTATCCACAGGATTCTGTCTGAGCTTCAGATATGTTGTATGGTCACTTAATAGGCGTTGGTTTTCTGCATTATATTTGTCCCTATCAAGGATGACAATCCCCCCGCCTTTATCAGCTGATTTAATGGTCAGTTGATTATTTGATTCGAGTTTTCTGATGGTCTCTTTATGTTGTTTGGATAGGTTTTCTTTTATCCTTTTGAGTCTTTTCTGTTTGATGTCTCTAATTTCCTTGGTAACCACAGTCTCAAAAGCCTCAATGGCATTTCCTTTGGCATAGGTTGGGTAGAAGCTGGACTTTGGTTTGAGACCCGTATGTATGTATGTATGAATTTACAACCTGAGGCCACCAAAATGTAGAATCAGCTAAAAATGTTTACTCCGGTAAACCGGAAGTGACATCATGATCATGGGGGCTCAAGATACATTGAACTAAATGACATGAAACATCAAAGACACATATACAAATATGAAATATAAGACTATTCTATCTCCAGTGACATTTTATACACGTTACACATGGTAAATACTCTGTTTAAACATTTTTTTACTTATGGCGAAACCGGAAGTGAATTCCAGAGCCATATCCGGTCACTTAAGTGACACTGTTATTTAAAGGCACTCAGCTTACCACTTCAGCAGTCTTGATAAAGGCCTTATTTTGGGGCCGAAACGCGTAGACCTGTTGGTAAGCATTATTCCAAGTTTTTTAACCACTTTGAGGACTTGTTACGCTATGGTACTCCTTTTTTTACAGGGACATCTCTAGGACATTGGACAAAGAGCTGACCGTTGTTAGGATTCGCCTGGGAACTCTTCCCCTCAGGATTCAAGGTTCCTTCATATGATTGCCTTTTAATTTACTGTTATTTGGATTACAACACTTCTTTTTGTTCTTTTTTGATCTTTTGTTGAACATCATTTTTGTTTTTGATTTTTGTTTTTTGATTTTTATTTTTGTTTTTTCACTGGATTTCCTTTTTTTTTTTTTTTTTTGCTTTGTGTCAAACCACCCTTCTTCCACATTTGCCACTCAATGGCATTAACTCACCTGTGATTCATTTTTTGCACTGCAGTGTCATCAGGACTTTTCAATATATTTTATTGTGATTTTTTGTGAATTTTTGATGTGAATCGATTTTTCTTTTTATTATATACCCAGTGACCAAAATTACTCTCACTCATGTTGTAAAACATTTGCACTATTATGTTGCACATTTAAGTTGTATACACATTTATGTTGCATACACATTTTGGTTTATTTGTGTGTCCACACCCACACGTGGATTTCACCATTTTAGTTTTCCAACCCTTGGATCCAATTGCCATTTGCACTTTGTGAGTGTATTAGCACATCACTCTACCTTACCATTGTTTTTATTAACTGTTTTTACTCATTTTATCCATTGGTACCATTACTATTTAATTGTAATAAATCCTTTTTCAGCCTTAGCAGGTATATATTTCGTTTTTTAGTTTTTTATTGTTTATATTTATCCCTTAGCCTTTATTGGCGCTGTACATATTCCTTCACTACCTGTTCTTTCCCTTGGGGGTTGGTTAGACCCTTCATTTGTATTCAGCTTAAGGGATTATCTTAGCGCTTGGCTACCACACCTCATTTTTCACATATCTGTTTTTCTAACCTGTATCCAAGCAGCTTTGAATATAAACACGAGTCACATCATGGACTCTTTTAGTGTACTCCGACAGGAGATAGAATTTGATAGTCTATATCTAGACAATAAAGGAGGAGATGATTGTTTGGATGTTCAGACCATTTTCAAAAATTTGGAGAAACTATTGGTTTCTGAAGTCAAGTACAAGGCTGACATATCATTCCTTAGAAAATGTATTGAACTTGATATCATTCCTAAGGGTTTACTAGTCACCAAAGATTGTACTTTCCCTATATGCAAACCTAAATATTCCACAAGATGGGTGGAGGCTTTAGCCACTGCTTCAATCTCTCTAATGAACATCATTATAGATTATAGGGAAGAATTGATGCAGGAGACTGATGGCGAGATAAAAGAAGATGAGCAGATACTGATGAACTTAGAGAGTTCAGGTATTGATATATCTGATAGGAAATCAAATTTAGTTAAAAAAGTCACCAAGATCAGAGAAGATGTAATTACAAAGAAAACTAAAAAGCTAAAGAGAGAACTTGATAAAAAAGCAAGTGAGAATCATGACAATGAAACAACTGAGATAACCAATTCTGAATCCACTGAGAACAAGACAGGGGGTGACATACCACAGCATATAAATATGGGCAGAGCGTCTGGAGACCAATCACAAGGGGCACATCAGAAAACACAACAAACCACATACAACAGACCTAAAAATCAATACCCAAGACCCTACATGAACAGACACCAAAGGGACAGGTTACATAGAGAACACAGCCCTGCTAGACGCGAATGGAATGATGCTGATGGTTATTATGATAACTATCAAGATCCATATAACTATAGAAGGGATGATAGACACTATTGGGAGTCACGACACTATAGATCAGAACCCTACCATAGACAATATGGCAGTCCCCTAAAATCATGGGAACCGGCTCCCCAAAAGAGGTCCTATAGGAACAATTACAGAAACAATGAGAACTATGGTAATGAAAACTATCCACGATGGAATCACAGAAGAGGGGCCCAGAGACATCACTATAGAGAAGACAATGGAAATTACTCTCAAAACTACAGAGAAGAACAGAACAATTACCATCACACCCCAAGACAAAGATACATACACCAGGACAACACCGGGACACAAAGGAGGGATACAACATATGGAGATCAAGGAAGAAGACCATATGAACCACATGATAAAGTAGGATCTAACAAGCCTGATACAAATGTCAGACATGGAGAACAATCCAATAGAGGGAAATCAGATGTGGACATCAATTTGGGCGCTTCTCTGAATCAGATTGCCTCATCGTCACATTTTTTAAAGATGAATCCACCAACAGTGAAGGACAAAATATCACAATAACGGATGAAATAGGAGGAAGAATAATACAGAGAAGGAAAACTAGAGGCAAACGTGGTGGCACTAAACTAAAGAAAAAGACTAAAGTAATAAATACAAGTATACAAACAGATACAGAGGCTGATGATAAGGATGTGATTGAGACACCTACATCATCCAATTCGGAGAATAAAATGAACGATTCTGCTGATAGGATCACCAGGGATGGTATCTTTAATCTCAGTTCTTATGACATTAAAAAAGAAGAGAGGGAAGTCTTGAAATATGGTCTCTCCTTTGCTCCAGCAAGAAGTCTGGACAAATTTCAAACGTTTACTAATACTAAAGACTTCATAAGAAAATTGACTCTAAAGAGATACTTTTTAAGATCCCCTTTGGAAACAATGGTCCCTAAGAGCTACACTACAGCAGACGTTCAAGACCCATACATACATACGGGTCTCAAACCAAAGTCCAGCTTCTACCCAACCTATGCCAAAGGAAATGCCATTGAGGCTTTTGAGACTGTGGTTACCAAGGAAATTAGAGACATCAAACAGAAAAGACTCAAAAGGATAAAAGAAAACCTATCCAAACAACATAAAGAGACCATCAGAAAACTCGAATCAAATAATCAACTGACCATTAAATCAGCTGATAAAGGCGGGGGGATTGTCATCCTTGATAGGGACAAATATAATGCAGAAAACCAACGCCTATTAAGTGACCATACAACATATCTGAAGCTCAGACAGAATCCTGTGGATAACTTCCAAAAAGAATTAAGAACACTACTGGAACGAGCCAAGACATCAGGCATATTGGATGACAAAGAATACAGATACCTGGACATCAATCACCCTATAACACCAATCCTGTATCATCTGCCAAAGATACATAAAACCCTCATAGACCCTCCGGGCCGCCCTATAATCTCTGGGATTGGATCTCTTACAAGTAACTTGTCAGAATACGTTGATCAACATCTACAGAAGTACGTAAAATCTCTACCATCGTATTTAAGAGATTCCACACAAGTTCTGAACACCCTTGAGAACATCCCATGGGAGGAAGGTTACATCATGGCGACCTGTGATGTAGCGGCCTTGTATACAAGTATACCACACAAGGAGGGTCGTGAAGCAATAAAATGGTTTTTGGACAAAGATCCACTAATGCCAGAAGATCAGGCTGAGTTCATATTGGATAGTATCCAATATATATTGACACACAATTACTTTTGTAATGAGGGGATATACTACCAACAAATCTGCGGTACAGCCATGGGGACCAGGTTCGCGCCCAGCTATGCCAACTTATACATGGGAAGATGGGAGAGCATCTTCTGGGACTCATGCCCAGCTGGCGCGGACCTGGTCTTGTACCGCAGATATATTGATGATATTCTAATCATCTGGAGAGGTTCGATACAGGACCTTATGTATACAATAGAGATCATGAACCAGAACCTTCTAAATCTGAAGTTCACTTATACGTGGAGTCCAAAAGAAATTGTTTTTCTGGACCTAAAAATAGAAGTTAAAAAAGGCAAATGGGAAACATCTACACACTTTAAATCAGTTGACAGCAATAGCTATATACATCATGAGAGCTGTCACCATGTAAAATGGAAAAATAATATCCCAAAGAGCCAATTTTTAAGGGTCCGGAAAAATTGTTCTAATATCACCACATGGGAAAAGCAAGTGAAACGACTAAAACAAAAATTCATGGAAAGGGGCTATAAGGAGGAACATCTGGATCTTAAAATAGAGGAAGCACGACAAGTGGAGAGAAATGAGTTAACTAAATATAAAGACCATAAAAAATTGGAAACAGAAGAACTGCTAAATGTACCTATGATCACGGAATATAGCAGTAACCGGTACATCATCGAAAAGATCTTCAAAAAACACTGGCACCTGTTGAAAAATGATGATGTCATTGGAGACAAACTCCCAAATCAACCAAAATTCGTCTATAAAAAAACAGGAAATTTAAAAAACAAATTAGCGCCAAGTCTACAACGGAAGAACAACTTAAGAACATATGATGTACAGGGGAAATCAATTAAAGGTTTTTACCCGTGCCCTACATGCAAGGCATGCAAAAGAGGCACTAAGACCAAAAAATTCAAATCAAACCAGACGGGAGAAGAATTTAATATTAAAGATCTAATAAGATTCCAGGACAAAGGGATTATATATCTTATTGAATGTTCATGTGGCCTCCAGTACATTGGCCAGACATCAAGGAGCCTCAGAGACAGGCTAAGAGAACATATATTGCTGATTGAGAAACAGAATAAAGATACAATTCTCTATAATCATTTTACAACTAAACATAACGGCAATATAAAAGATATGAAATATACTGGCATACAGAAGGTTATAAAAAATTGGAGAGGTGGTGACTTTGAAAAAAGTCTTCTCAAAGCTGAATCCAAATGGATTTTCCTGTTAGACAGCTTACATCCAAAAGGTCTAAATAATAGAGAGGATCTTAACCATCTATTCTAATCTATGACTATATCTAACAGTATTATGACACCATTGGATTTGATGCTCTCCAGAATCCTTATTAAATGTGTCTATCCAAAACTCCCAAACTTTGACGAGAAATACACACTCCAGACATAGATTGACTAAGCACTCCCTCCAAAATAGTCTCCGCTTCCAATACCACTAAACCCCTGACCTAAAGGCAAATGAAATCTTCACTATAGAATATGCATCAGACTATCCCCTCATTCTGAATCCAATATTATCCCTGTCAGATCCTCCCTACATCTCTAGAGCTATAATATGTATAGTCCAGGTATCTGATCTTATAAGTTATATCCACCTCAGAAGTTCATCATTTTCTGCTCATAAGAAATCCACAGGAGTTTCTCTTATATCTCTTATATCTATAGTAGTCACTACCAAGCTTCTTAATTATTGGGTAGTGCATAGACCTCTCACACACCCACCCAATCACTGCTCGCCAAATGACCTTAGTGATCTAGAGGTCTCTTATATATGATTCTATTATGTTGATACAGATAAGGGGTATTAACACATCCTCCTCTATGGAATTCACTGAGGCTACTGAACTCAGTGATAAGTATGTATAAAACTCTGACTCAAGACATATAGATATACCCCCATTAAGTCTCTCTCACATTCGATTTTTATACTTTTCTTTTTCTTCTTTTCCAAAAAGCCACAGCCCCTTTTTTAAGACAGTGTAAGATAAATTTCACGCACTGCTAAAGCATTCTTCTCCTAAACCTGATTAAACTAATGTGATTGGGTTTATAGGATTAGTGATCTTCCTGTTCTACTGTTCTACCACTGTGCTACTATTGGATTATATTCCCTACTATGCTGCTGTACCTTAAAAACATTTATAAATACCTAAAGCAGCACTTGTTCACAGAGTAAAATAGACCTCATATAATCCTAATCAAATATAAGGCATATCGTTTATCACTATATACATTGGAGAAAGTACATAGTATGGGATAAGATATACCATAACCTGGTATAGAACACATGAATTGTGCACTAACAATGGAGAAGACATACATATTATCTCCAATCACTCTAGAGCCGTTTCCTATTTTGAAACGGCTAATCATTCAAAACGGCTCTTATTTTAGCTAATGGGCTTCTTTATTACCAAAATGGGCATTTGGATTTGTATCCCCTTTGTTATCGAAACAATTTGTCCCCTTGTTGTTAAAAAGTTATTTGACATCTCAACACCCAATCAGGAGGACTATTACCCACACACCTCTTTCCTAAACCAATAGGATCATAGGAATTGGATCATGATGTCACGACCAATCAAATCACTACAAAATCGTCACCACAAAAATATAGGTGATTAAGCTTTAAATATACTAAAGTACATCTCTGAAGTATATCTTCTAACTAGAATTTACAACCTGAGGCCACCAAAATGTAGAATCAGCTAAAAATGTTTACTCCGGTAAACCGGAAGTGACATCATGATCATGGGGGCTCAAGATACATTGAACTAAATGACATGAAACATCAAAGACACATATACAAATATGAAATATAAGACTATTCTATCTCCAGTGACATTTTATACACGTTACACATGGTAAATACTCTGTTTAAACATTTTTTTACTTATGGCGAAACCGGAAGTGAATTCCAGAGCCATATCCGGTCACTTAAGTGACACTGTTATTTAAAGGCACTCAGCTTACCACTTCAGCAGTCTTGATAAAGGCCTTATTTTGGGGCCGAAACGCGTAGACCTGTTGGTAAGCATTATTCCAAGTTTTTTAACCACTTTGAGGACTTGTTACGCTATGGTACTCCTTTTTTTACAGGGACATCTCTAGGACATTGGACAAAGAGCTGACCGTTGTTAGGATTCGCCTGGGAACTCTTCCCCTCAGGATTCAAGGTTCCTTCATATGATTGCCTTTTAATTTACTGTTATTTGGATTACAACACTTCTTTTTGTTCTTTTTTGATCTTTTGTTGAACATCATTTTTGTTTTTGATTTTTGTTTTTTGATTTTTATTTTTGTTTTTTCACTGGATTTCCTTTTTTTTTTTTTTTTTTGCTTTGTGTCAAACCACCCTTCTTCCACATTTGCCACTCAATGGCATTAACTCACCTGTGATTCATTTTTTGCACTGCAGTGTCATCAGGACTTTTCAATATATTTTATTGTGATTTTTTGTGAATTTTTGATGTGAATCGATTTTTCTTTTTATTATATACCCAGTGACCAAAATTACTCTCACTCATGTTGTAAAACATTTGCACTATTATGTTGCACATTTAAGTTGTATACACATTTATGTTGCATACACATTTTGGTTTATTTGTGTGTCCACACCCACACGTGGATTTCACCATTTTAGTTTTCCAACCCTTGGATCCAATTGCCATTTGCACTTTGTGAGTGTATTAGCACATCACTCTACCTTACCATTGTTTTTATTAACTGTTTTTACTCATTTTATCCATTGGTACCATTACTATTTAATTGTAATAAATCCTTTTTCAGCCTTAGCAGGTATATATTTCGTTTTTTAGTTTTTTATTGTTTATATTTATCCCTTAGCCTTTATTGGCGCTGTACATATTCCTTCACTACCTGTTCTTTCCCTTGGGGGTTGGTTAGACCCTTCATTTGTATTCAGCTTAAGGGATTATCTTAGCGCTTGGCTACCACACCTCATTTTTCACATATCTGTTTTTCTAACCTGTATCCAAGCAGCTTTGAATATAAACACGAGTCACATCATGGACTCTTTTAGTGTACTCCGACAGGAGATAGAATTTGATAGTCTATATCTAGACAATAAAGGAGGAGATGATTGTTTGGATGTTCAGACCATTTTCAAAAATTTGGAGAAACTATTGGTTTCTGAAGTCAAGTACAAGGCTGACATATCATTCCTTAGAAAATGTATTGAACTTGATATCATTCCTAAGGGTTTACTAGTCACCAAAGATTGTACTTTCCCTATATGCAAACCTAAATATTCCACAAGATGGGTGGAGGCTTTAGCCACTGCTTCAATCTCTCTAATGAACATCATTATAGATTATAGGGAAGAATTGATGCAGGAGACTGATGGCGAGATAAAAGAAGATGAGCAGATACTGATGAACTTAGAGAGTTCAGGTATTGATATATCTGATAGGAAATCAAATTTAGTTAAAAAAGTCACCAAGATCAGAGAAGATGTAATTACAAAGAAAACTAAAAAGCTAAAGAGAGAACTTGATAAAAAAGCAAGTGAGAATCATGACAATGAAACAACTGAGATAACCAATTCTGAATCCACTGAGAACAAGACAGGGGGTGACATACCACAGCATATAAATATGGGCAGAGCGTCTGGAGACCAATCACAAGGGGCACATCAGAAAACACAACAAACCACATACAACAGACCTAAAAATCAATACCCAAGACCCTACATGAACAGACACCAAAGGGACAGGTTACATAGAGAACACAGCCCTGCTAGACGCGAATGGAATGATGCTGATGGTTATTATGATAACTATCAAGATCCATATAACTATAGAAGGGATGATAGACACTATTGGGAGTCACGACACTATAGATCAGAACCCTACCATAGACAATATGGCAGTCCCCTAAAATCATGGGAACCGGCTCCCCAAAAGAGGTCCTATAGGAACAATTACAGAAACAATGAGAACTATGGTAATGAAAACTATCCACGATGGAATCACAGAAGAGGGGCCCAGAGACATCACTATAGAGAAGACAATGGAAATTACTCTCAAAACTACAGAGAAGAACAGAACAATTACCATCACACCCCAAGACAAAGATACATACACCAGGACAACACCGGGACACAAAGGAGGGATACAACATATGGAGATCAAGGAAGAAGACCATATGAACCACATGATAAAGTAGGATCTAACAAGCCTGATACAAATGTCAGACATGGAGAACAATCCAATAGAGGGAAATCAGATGTGGACATCAATTTGGGCGCTTCTCTGAATCAGATTGCCTCATCGTCACATTTTTTAAAGATGAATCCACCAACAGTGAAGGACAAAATATCACAATAACGGATGAAATAGGAGGAAGAATAATACAGAGAAGGAAAACTAGAGGCAAACGTGGTGGCACTAAACTAAAGAAAAAGACTAAAGTAATAAATACAAGTATACAAACAGATACAGAGGCTGATGATAAGGATGTGATTGAGACACCTACATCATCCAATTCGGAGAATAAAATGAACGATTCTGCTGATAGGATCACCAGGGATGGTATCTTTAATCTCAGTTCTTATGACATTAAAAAAGAAGAGAGGGAAGTCTTGAAATATGGTCTCTCCTTTGCTCCAGCAAGAAGTCTGGACAAATTTCAAACGTTTACTAATACTAAAGACTTCATAAGAAAATTGACTCTAAAGAGATACTTTTTAAGATCCCCTTTGGAAACAATGGTCCCTAAGAGCTACACTACAGCAGACGTTCAAGACCCATACATACATACGGGTCTCAAACCAAAGTCCAGCTTCTACCCAACCTATGCCAAAGGAAATGCCATTGAGGCTTTTGAGACTGTGGTTACCAAGGAAATTAGAGACATCAAACAGAAAAGACTCAAAAGGATAAAAGAAAACCTATCCAAACAACATAAAGAGACCATCAGAAAACTCGAATCAAATAATCAACTGACCATTAAATCAGCTGATAAAGGCGGGGGGATTGTCATCCTTGATAGGGACAAATATAATGCAGAAAACCAACGCCTATTAAGTGACCATACAACATATCTGAAGCTCAGACAGAATCCTGTGGATAACTTCCAAAAAGAATTAAGAACACTACTGGAACGAGCCAAGACATCAGGCATATTGGATGACAAAGAATACAGATACCTGGACATCAATCACCCTATAACACCAATCCTGTATCATCTGCCAAAGATACATAAAACCCTCATAGACCCTCCGGGCCGCCCTATAATCTCTGGGATTGGATCTCTTACAAGTAACTTGTCAGAATACGTTGATCAACATCTACAGAAGTACGTAAAATCTCTACCATCGTATTTAAGAGATTCCACACAAGTTCTGAACACCCTTGAGAACATCCCATGGGAGGAAGGTTACATCATGGCGACCTGTGATGTAGCGGCCTTGTATACAAGTATACCACACAAGGAGGGTCGTGAAGCAATAAAATGGTTTTTGGACAAAGATCCACTAATGCCAGAAGATCAGGCTGAGTTCATATTGGATAGTATCCAATATATATTGACACACAATTACTTTTGTAATGAGGGGATATACTACCAACAAATCTGCGGTACAGCCATGGGGACCAGGTTCGCGCCCAGCTATGCCAACTTATACATGGGAAGATGGGAGAGCATCTTCTGGGACTCATGCCCAGCTGGCGCGGACCTGGTCTTGTACCGCAGATATATTGATGATATTCTAATCATCTGGAGAGGTTCGATACAGGACCTTATGTATACAATAGAGATCATGAACCAGAACCTTCTAAATCTGAAGTTCACTTATACGTGGAGTCCAAAAGAAATTGTTTTTCTGGACCTAAAAATAGAAGTTAAAAAAGGCAAATGGGAAACATCTACACACTTTAAATCAGTTGACAGCAATAGCTATATACATCATGAGAGCTGTCACCATGTAAAATGGAAAAATAATATCCCAAAGAGCCAATTTTTAAGGGTCCGGAAAAATTGTTCTAATATCACCACATGGGAAAAGCAAGTGAAACGACTAAAACAAAAATTCATGGAAAGGGGCTATAAGGAGGAACATCTGGATCTTAAAATAGAGGAAGCACGACAAGTGGAGAGAAATGAGTTAACTAAATATAAAGACCATAAAAAATTGGAAACAGAAGAACTGCTAAATGTACCTATGATCACGGAATATAGCAGTAACCGGTACATCATCGAAAAGATCTTCAAAAAACACTGGCACCTGTTGAAAAATGATGATGTCATTGGAGACAAACTCCCAAATCAACCAAAATTCGTCTATAAAAAAACAGGAAATTTAAAAAACAAATTAGCGCCAAGTCTACAACGGAAGAACAACTTAAGAACATATGATGTACAGGGGAAATCAATTAAAGGTTTTTACCCGTGCCCTACATGCAAGGCATGCAAAAGAGGCACTAAGACCAAAAAATTCAAATCAAACCAGACGGGAGAAGAATTTAATATTAAAGATCTAATAAGATGCCAGGACAAAGGGATTATATATCTTATTGAATGTTCATGTGGCCTCCAGTACATTGGCCAGACATCAAGGAGCCTCAGAGACAGGCTAAGAGAACATATATTGCTGATTGAGAAACAGAATAAAGATACAATTCTCTATAATCATTTTACAACTAAACATAACGGCAATATAAAAGATATGAAATATACTGGCATACAGAAGGTTATAAAAAATTGGAGAGGTGGTGACTTTGAAAAAAGTCTTCTCAAAGCTGAATCCAAATGGATTTTCCTGTTAGACAGCTTACATCCAAAAGGTCTAAATAATAGAGAGGATCTTAACCATCTATTCTAATCTATGACTATATCTAACAGTATTATGACACCATTGGATTTGATGCTCTCCAGAATCCTTATTAAATGTGTCTATCCAAAACTCCCAAACTTTGACGAGAAATACACACTCCAGACATAGATTGACTAAGCACTCCCTCCAAAATAGTCTCCGCTTCCAATACCACTAAACCCCTGACCTAAAGGCAAATGAAATCTTCACTATAGAATATGCATCAGACTATCCCCTCATTCTGAATCCAATATTATCCCTGTCAGATCCTCCCTACATCTCTAGAGCTATAATATGTATAGTCCAGGTATCTGATCTTATAAGTTATATCCACCTCAGAAGTTCATCATTTTCTGCTCATAAGAAATCCACAGGAGTTTCTCTTATATCTCTTATATCTATAGTAGTCACTACCAAGCTTCTTAATTATTGGGTAGTGCATAGACCTCTCACACACCCACCCAATCACTGCTCGCCAAATGACCTTAGTGATCTAGAGGTCTCTTATATATGATTCTATTATGTTGATACAGATAAGGGGTATTAACACATCCTCCTCTATGGAATTCACTGAGGCTACTGAACTCAGTGATAAGTATGTATAAAACTCTGACTCAAGACATATAGATATACCCCCATTAAGTCTCTCTCACATTCGATTTTTATACTTTTCTTTTTCTTCTTTTCCAAAAAGCCACAGCCCTTTTTTTAAGACAGTGTAAGATAAATTTCACGCACTGCTAAAGCATTCTTCTCCTAAACCTGATTAAACTAATGTGATTGGGTTTATAGGATTAGTGATCTTCCTGTTCTACTGTTCTACCACTGTGCTACTATTGGATTATATTCCCTACTATGCTGCTGTACCTTAAAAACATTTATAAATACCTAAAGCAGCACTTGTTCACAGAGTAAAATAGACCTCATATAATCCTAATCAAATATAAGGCATATCGTTTATCACTATATACATTGGAGAAAGTACATAGTATGGGATAAGATATACCATAACCTGGTATAGAACACATGAATTGTGCACTAACAATGGAGAAGACATACATATTATCTCCAATCACTCTAGAGCCGTTTCCTATTTTGAAACGGCTAATCATTCAAAACGGCTCTTATTTTAGCTAATGGGCTTCTTTATTACCAAAATGGGCATTTGGATTTGTATCCCCTTTGTTATCGAAACAATTTGTCCCCTTGTTGTTAAAAAGTTATTTGACATCTCAACACCCAATCAGGAGGACTATTACCCACACACCTCTTTCCTAAACCAATAGGATCATAGGAATTGGATCATGATGTCACGACCAATCAAATCACTACAAAATCGTCACCACAAAAATATAGGTGATTAAGCTTTAAATATACTAAAGTACATCTCTGAAGTATATCTTCTAACTAGAATTTACAACCTGAGGCCACCAAAATGTAGAATCAGCTAAAAATGTTTACTCCGGTAAACCGGAAGTGACATCATGATCATGGGGGCTCAAGATACATTGAACTAAATGACATGAAACATCAAAGACACATATACAAATATGAAATATAAGACTATTCTATCTCCAGTGACATTTTATACACGTTACACATGGTAAATACTCTGTTTAAACATTTTTTTACTTATGGCGAAACCGGAAGTGAATTCCAGAGCCATATCCGGTCACTTAAGTGACACTGTTATTTAAAGGCACTCAGCTTACCACTTCAGCAGTCTTGATAAAGGCCTTATTTTGGGGCCGAAACGCGTAGACCTGTTGGTAAGCATTATTCCAAGTTTTTTAACCACTTTGAGGACTTGTTACGCTATGGTACTCCTTTTTTTACAGGGACATCTCTAGGACATTGGACAAAGAGCTGACCGTTGTTAGGATTCGCCTGGGAACTCTTCCCCTCAGGATTCAAGGTTCCTTCATATGATTGCCTTTTAATTTACTGTTATTTGGATTACAACACTTCTTTTTGTTCTTTTTTGATCTTTTGTTGAACATCATTTTTGTTTTTGATTTTTGTTTTTGATTTTTATTTTTGTTTTTTCACTGGATTTCCTTTTTTTTTTTTTTTTTTGCTTTGTGTCAAACCACCCTTCTTCCACATTTGCCACTCAATGGCATTAACTCACCTGTGATTCATTTTTTGCACTGCAGTGTCATCAGGACTTTTCAATATATTTTATTGTGATTTTTTGTGAATTTTTGATGTGAATCGATTTTTCTTTTTATTATATACCCAGTGACCAAAATTACTCTCACTCATGTTGTAAAACATTTGCACTATTATGTTGCACATTTAAGTTGTATACACATTTATGTTGCATACACATTTTGGTTTATTTGTGTGTCCACACCCACACGTGGATTTCACCATTTTAGTTTTCCAACCCTTGGATCCAATTGCCATTTGCACTTTGTGAGTGTATTAGCACATCACTCTACCTTACCATTGTTTTTATTAACTGTTTTTACTCATTTTATCCATTGGTACCATTACTATTTAATTGTAATAAATCCTTTTTCAGCCTTAGCAGGTATATATTTCGTTTTTTAGTTTTTTATTGTTTATATTTATCCCTTAGCCTTTATTGGCGCTGTACATATTCCTTCACTACCTGTTCTTTCCCTTGGGGGTTGGTTAGACCCTTCATTTGTATTCAGCTTAAGGGATTATCTTAGCGCTTGGCTACCACACCTCATTTTTCACATATAAGGACTATAGGACAGAGATTATATCACAGCTTGCGGATGGTGACACATACAGACCGCTTCCACATGACCCCACACATACATTCAAGAAACAACTTGACACATACATCAAATTGATTTATGAACAAGGCTTCATCAATAAAGACACCTATCTTTATTTGGTGGTCCCATACCCGAGAACCCCAGTCCTGTACACTCTCCCCAAAATACATAAGGGGTTTTCACCTCCTCCTGGAAGGCCCATTGTATCATCAATAGGGTCCATACAACAGCCTATAGCCACTTTAGTGGATAGATTCCTGCAACCGCTGGTATACCATACACCATCATATTTGAGAGACTCCATGGCACTACTGGAGATGCTCAAACAATTTGGGGAGGTGGATGATGATATATGGCTAGTCACACTAGACGTGACTAGCTTGTATACTGTAATCCCTCATGATGAGGGGTTACTTGCTGTTTTATTTCATCTATGCAGATTTCCATACATTGGACCTCCTCCTGAGATAATTGGGCAATTATTGGAATTTTGTTTAACCACCAATTACTTTCGCTTTGAACAATCTTTCTTTCTACAGTTGAAGGGTACGGCGATGGGGTCTAATATGGCCCCATCGTACGCCAATTTATTCATGGCCCACTTCGAGGAATTTGGAACAGAGTTATTCAAGGTCAAGAATATTCGCTTTTTCAAGCGATATATAGATGACCTGTTCCTGATCTGGTCTGGGACAGCAGCTAGTCTGGATGAATGGTTTCAGCAGCTTAATCGAGCCAACGTGGCATTGAAATTCAAAATGACCACCAGCAAAAAACAGATCGACTTCTTAGATGTAAGACTATACATCAGCAATGGCAGGATTCAGTCCACCTTATACAGAAAGGAGACGGACAGAAACTCCTTGCTACATTACACTAGTTGCCATCCTCCCCCGTTGAAGAGAGCATTGCCTAAATCTCAATTGCTCCGGGTGGTGAGAAATAATTCTGAAAAAGAAAAAAGAGAAGAGCAACTCACTGAGATGATGCAACGATTTGAAGCCAGGAGCTATCCGGATAAATTACTCAGGGAACAACGTTCCCAGGTGTGTCAGGACAGCACCTGTACAACTAAGCAGGTGGACAATAGGATGACATTCATCACAACATTTACTGGTGATAAAGGCCCCCTAAAGGACATACTAAACAAACATTGGGACATTATTAAGACAGACAGATCATTACCTTTGTATAAGGCTGATCCCCCAAGAGTAGGTTTCAAGCGATCTAGGTCTCTACGGGACTGGCTTATTAAAACTGACCCCATACACAGTTACAAGTCTTCAACATGGCTGGACATTAAAAAACCTGGGGTGTTCCGATGTCTAGGTTGTACAACCTGTGGGGGGTTAATCACTGGATCAAGTTTTACCCATCCACATAAACGAAAAATTTATAAACACAAATTCCGCCTGACATGTACTACCACGTATATAGTGTATCTTTTGCACTGTATTTGCGGGCTTTATTATGTAGGAAAAACTTGTGATGACTTACGCACTCGGATGGCAAACCACAGATCTGCAATCAAGTTGGCACTTAACAAGGGTGCGTCTGAGCAACCAGTGGCCAGACATTTTCTGGAACATCATCACAGCATCATGGATCTGAAGTATACGATCATAGACCATGTACCACCACTACCCAGAGGGGGTGATAGAAACCGATTACTTCTACAAAGAGAAGCGAAATGGACTTTCGAATTAAATACACTGGTACCTTATGGTCTCAATACACAGCTGGATTGGCAGGTGTTTCTATGACCCGTATCCAGGGTTGAATGATGTATCCATGGGGAGTCCATGAACATTCTACATTGCTGTTTATTAATGAGAGCCATGATTTATTTAGTTATATTTGGAAATAATAAATATCATTTGTTTTTCTTCTCTGACGGTCCGGGTATGCGACTCCACTCTACACAATAATGTTTATTACATAAGTGTTTATTATAAAATTATTTACCAGATTGGTAATCCTATTTGTTTTGTGGAGCCCCATAGTTGTCTATGTATTAGTTCTTTGTATTGTTGAGGTATTATTCTGGTATCTTTATTGTTTATCGGTTACCATGACAACCGTTGTCTCTGGTAGTTTGTTTGTCTTTACGACTTTTTTAGTTTTAACTACTTTTGTGATATATCTACCAGTTTGCCTCCTGTAATGCATATTACTGTATTATGATAATGCTTAGAATTTTTCATCTTTATGCCCGCATATCTTACTGTTGTCTTTGCCCTTTTTTAGTTGTTTGCACGTTGCCGCGGGCGATGACGTCACTCGCTAGGGGCGGCGCATTCACCGCGGAGAGCGTGGCGCACTTGGTCTTGGTGGCGGTCTATAACACAGTGGGGTGGTAAGTGTTTGCTAACCTTGTAAGTTTGAGGACGGGCTGTTTGTAGCCCGAAAACGTTCACTATTAAAGGTGATAAAAGTAACAAGACTTCTGGAGTGCTTTCTGTTTTTGGCTATATATATATATATATATATATATATATATATATATATATATATATATGTCATAAATGTACTTTATAATTATATATCTATTTCATATATCTATTGCATTGTATGTATACAATTAGAAGACCGCAATTACATGCAGAGATTTAGCGTTTATTATTTACCCCCTTTGCATGTAAGGCTTTGGCTTAGAAAGGTTTAGCTTTGAAGAGGCAGTAGGGTGCTTGTAAAGGATTTTGCACAGATAAAAATACCTTACATGCAAAGGTGGAAATAACAAACGGAAAATATCTGCATGAAATTGAGTTCTAATTATTTTTTACATACAGATATGCAGCATGGTTAGCCTTGAAACCAAAAAAGTATGAAAATTATAAAAGCAAGTAGGGTGCTTTCTAACTTCATCTTTCTAAGGGTGCAAAATGACATGCTGGGTAACAAAGGATTTTAATATACAAAAGAAAAGTACAAATGTATGTATGTAGCAGGGTTAGCCTGTAGCAGGGTTAGTTTGTTATGTGGGTGCACTAATATAAATTAGACAGAGAAGCACTATAATGTGGCATGTGGCACCAATCCAACTGACATGAAAGGGAACAGCTCCTGCTCTAAATGCTCTTCATCAGAGCTGCTCCCTTTTATGCTGTGCCTGCTTGTAATTTATAAAGACAATGGTGCATGCCCGAGGGGGGTCACGTGCACACTCTGGGGGTCATGTGCAAACTCACATGCACACAATGGGGGGGGGAATGCAAATGGCTAATCTTGGATTGGAAGATAAAATTTGTCACTCACAGTGAGCCCATCCTCCTCTAGGCGTGGGAGGTGGCCAAGCCAAAGAACAATTGGTAAAACAGACAGCAGAAAAGTAAGTTTTCTAATAATTTTACTATCTAAGTTTTTTTTTGAATGCTCATATACATTATAAACTTAATCATCTATGTGGCTGTATATTTATTTTGGTTTTGGTTTTGTGTTTTGTGCTGTGTTGACTGGTCCTTTAAGTTTGCAGATGACACTACTGTGGTAGGCAAGGTTAGTAACAATGATGAGTCGGCTTATAGGGAGGAGATAATGAACCTGGTGACATGGTGCGCTGATAACAACTTATCTCTTAGACCAAAGAGATAATTGTGGGCTATAAGAAGACCAAACGTTATACACATTTACCTATCTATATTAATGGGTCCGAGGTAGAACGGGTGACTAGTTTCAAATTCCTGGGTACTAACATCAATGAAAAATTGTCCTGGTCACTGAAAACATCTATTTTAGTCAAAAAGGCACAGCGGCGACTCTACTTTTTAAGAAGATTAAAGAAAGTACATCTGTCCACCCAGATTTTGGTTAATTTCTATCGCTGCACCATTGAGAGTATTCATACCAACTGTATCTCAGTGTGGTATGGTAACTGTACCAATCTTGACCAAAAAGCTTTACAGCTGGTGGTGAAAACTGCCCAGTACATCATCGGTGTCCAGCTACCCTCTATTGAGGATCTTCAGCATAAGCGATGCCTGCAAAGGGCGCACTGTATCATTGAAGATTCTTCCCATCCCAGCCATGGACTATTTTTTCCCTAGCCATCTGGGAGGCGGTACAGGAGCCTGAATAGCAAGAGAGTCAGGCTAAGGAATAGTTTTTTTTCCCAGAGCTGTTGTTTTGCTGAATACAAATACTTAATACTGATTTTTCTTAAATTTTTATCATGTCTCTATTTTTTAGATTATCCTATTTTTTAAACTGCAGGCTATCTCGGATTGCAATTGCTGTTTATCACCTTTATTTATTAATTTGTATTATCATCTGTGCTCATCGCATGGATTGTATTATGTACATATCACATTGATAATTTGTATTACACTACCACACTTTTCCAGTGCTTTATATATTTCTTTTATACAAGTGACTGCTGTCTAATACTGATTTGCACCATGCACTTTTCTATACCAAATCGATAACTTGTATCACATTCACATCCTTTTCTTGGTGTGTCTCATATATTCTATTTGTGCAATGACAATAAAAAAGAATCTAAAATCTATCTAATCTTATCTAATATATGTATATACTCATATAAGCACCTAAATATATATGTATATATTCATATACATATATATTTGACCTTTGCTGCCCATCGCTGCTCAAGTTACCTCCTTTGCTGCACTAGGTTCTCTGCCTTGTCTCACGGCATGAGAACGATGCTCCCATTGGAGCCTATGGAAGCGCAAAGCTTTGCAGCAATGGGAATGCAACCTTATAAGTGCACATTTGCATACAATGGTATTACTGAGTGGAGCGCCAATATCGCACTTGCGTAATCAATATTTTGTACTCCACTCCTAATCTGGCCCTAAGTAATTAATACCTTCACTGCTGGGAATTTCATAAGTGTGATGTGCAGCTGCAATTACTGGCCTTCTAATTACCAAAAATAATGGGGAAGTCATGAATGTCTGCTATTTCAGAACAAATGGGATCCCAGAGAAGCTTTTACAATCATTTGTGAATTGGTTGCACAAGCAGGATGTAAATAACTTCAGTGAGGACCAAAAGTTTGTGAAAATTTTCATTTTCGCATTTGGCAAAATGGTGGCATGAAATCTAACAAAATGGGCCTAGATCAATACCTTTGACTGTCTACTTAATATATATATATATATATATATATATATATATATATATATATATATATATATATATATATATATATATATATATATATATATATATATATATATATATATATACACAGTGGGGCAAAAAAGTATTTAGTCAGCCACCAATTGTGCAAGTTCTCCCACTTAAGAAGATGAGAGAGGCCTGTAATTTTCATCATAGGTATACCTCAACTATGAGAGACAAAATGTGGAAACAAATCCAGACAATCACATTGTCTGATTTGGAAAGAATTTATTTGCATATTATGATGGAAAATAAGTATTTGGTCACCTACAAACAAGCAAGATTTTCACAGACCTGTATCTTTTTCTTTAAGAGGCTCCTCTGTCCTCCACTCATTACCTGTATTAATGGCACCTGTTTGAACTTGTTATCAGTATAAAAGATACCTGTCCACAACCTCAAACAGTCACACTCCAAACTCCACTATGGTGAAGACCAAAGAGCTGTCGAAGGACACCAGAAACAAAATTGTAGACCTGCACCAGGCTGGGAAGACTGAATCTGCAATAGGCAAGAAGCTTGGTGTGAAGAAATCAACTGTGGGTGCAATAATTAGAAAATGGAAGAAATACAAGACCACTGATAATTTCCCTCAATCTGGGGCTCCATGCAAGATCTCACCCCGTGGGGTCAAAATGATCACAAGAATGGTGAGCAAACATCCCAGAACCACACAAGGTTACCTAGTGAATGACCTGCAGAGAGCTGGAACCAATGAAACAAAGGCTACCTTCAGTAACACACTACGCCACCAGGGACTCAGATCCTGTAGTGCCAGACGTGCCCCTCTGTTTAAGCCAGTACATGTCCGGGCCCATCTGAAGTATGCTAGAGATCCAGAAGCGGACTGGGAATGTTATATGGTCAAATGAAACCAAAGTAGAACTGTTTGGTAGAAACACAACTTGCCATGTTTGGAGGAGAGAGAATGCTGAGTTGCAACCAAAGAACACCATATCTACTGTGAAGCATGGGGATGGCAACATCATGCTTTGGGGCTGTTTCTCTGCAAAAGGAAAAAGGACGACTGATCCTTGTACATGAAAGAATGAATGGGGCCATGTATCGTGAGATTTTGAGTGCAAACCTCCTTCCATCAGCAAGGGCATTGAAGATGAAACGTGGCTGGGTCTTTCAGCATGACAATGATCCCAAACATACCGCCCGGGCAATGAAGGAGTGGCTTCGTAAGAAGCATTTCAAGGTCCTGGAGTGGCCTAGCCAGTCTCCAGATCTCAACCCCATAGAAAACCTTTGGAGGGAGTTGAAAGTCTGTGTTGCCCAGCGACAGCCCCAAAACATCACTGCTCTAGAGGAGATCTGCATGCAGGAATGGGCCAACATACCAGCAACAGTGTGTGACAACCTTGTAAAGACTTACAGAAAATGTTTGACCTCTGTCATTGCCAACAAAGGATATATAACAAAGTATTGAGATGAACTTTTGATATTGACCAAATACTTATTTTCCACCATAATTTGCAAATAAATTATTTACAAATCAGACAATGTGATTGTCTGGATTTGTTTCCACATTTTGTCTCTTATACTTGAGGTATACCAATGATGAAAATTACAGGCCTCTCTCATCTTCTTAAGTGAGAGAACTTGCACAATTGATGGCTGACTAAATACTTTTTTGCCCCACTGTATATATATATATATATATATATATATAGTTTTGATAGGTAAATAGAAAAATAAGGCTCCATTTCTGTTTAAATGGAGTAACAGCAAAACTGCTAAAAAGTGGGCAAGCTTTTCTCTGAAATTCCTGGTAACGAAGGGGTTAAGCAGCTAAAGATATAATGATAATACTTATAGATTTCCTTATCACATCAAATTCTTGACTGTTGATCTGATTAGTGGTGGCTCTGCACAACATAGCAAATCAATCCACAGTAGACCTTTGGGTGAACATCCAAAGCCTCAGTGCTTCAGCCCTCTGGGATGTAGGACCTCCAGTGCCTCCTACAGGAATAACTCCAAATGTTTTCCTGCAAAACAGGGGACAGGAGAAAGACCTTACTCCTGTTTACCCCCTTAAATGTGACTCCCCTTACTACCCCTTTTATTTTTAGTTCTCTTAATCCCAATATAAACAGGACTTTACAAAAGTTTATCTAATGATTTTTTTTTTTTTGCAAAGTTCACTATTAAGGTCTATGGATCATTTTGTAAATACATCATTTGATAAGCTTTTCTAAGTGCACAATATAAATCATCAATACGTTCTAAATTACAAAATATCTCCATAAAAAGGTTTTTAAAAGTATTTAAAATAGTCAATTTGAGGTTGATGACAATCTATCTTTTGATATTTATCATCATGTAAATGGCGGACAAATAGCCGTTTTCTATGTTAATGTGATCACAATCATCCATTTTAATTGTTTGTGATCAATAACAATCCTTTAGAGTCAGACAAGTTTATCTAATGAGTTTTCTACAAAATGCACCAATATATTCTATGGGGATTGTTGTAGAGGAATTATTTGAAATTAATTTTCTAATGATTTGGAAATGACCCCTTTAAAGGCAGCAGTTAACATGTGTCAGTCCTGTTATTCTGATCACAATCCAAATTCTCTAAACTTAATGATACATTTATGGAGGCATTTTCACTTATCAAATTCCACTGCTAAAATCACTTGATAAACTCCAAAAACAATATTTCTAATTATTACCAAATATCCCAAAATCTTTTTGATTTTAAAAATTGGTTTTGCAACATCACCAGATACAAATGCTTCCTGCTGTATCAAATTAATAATAGCCACTTTCAAATCCCATAGAGAGACATACACACATCTATATGGCATTGGAGTACTGCAGGTTACAGAAGAATATCAATGCAGATAACACTTTTGTTTGTTTGTTAAAGATTTAAAATATTTTTTAATTTTTTTGTGCTTTTTTATTTTTATTAAGGACACTTAGTTACATATACAGTACATTTTATGATAAACATGAGACAGTGAACATATCCCCCCCCCCCCCTTCAGGAGCTGTTCGGTCACTTTTGGACCACTAAATTGTAATTTAAACACTTATTCAGGGGTTTTAACCTAAAGCCATGTAGATAAAATAAAATATAATGCTAGTTTGGGGTTACTTGGTGATATTTGAAAACATAATAGGTTTATAAAGGTAAGGGAAAAGAAAAAAACCTCTAACTAGATATGTGGTCAGATGATTGTCGTTACATTAGGCAACGTACTGTATAGTGGCTGTGGTTATAGCAGAGAAGGCAGTTAAATTGGTCAGCTAGTCTAAATTAGATGTAGTGCTTTATAAGAAGGGTTTGATGCTGATCTTGTGCTGTAAGCAGAAATTGTAAATTGTATATTCTGCAGCGAGAGTTGTACTATGGTCCTACGTATTAAAGATATATTTCTATATTATATTATGGGCCAATGTTGCTTTTAATGGCACATGTCAAGGATATGATTATTGTAATGATGTTTTATTGCGCTACTAGATTTAGTGATTATTGTTGGGTTGTGATACCTGTTGTGTAGTCTCAATTGCTCACTAATCATTTTGGCGTTATAGGGTCACTAATGCCTCTTTTATGGCTCCACACTTATAAAATAATAGCTGCTGTGTTTAGTTAGCATACATGTTGATTCTAGCTCCAAATATGTGCAGTGTTTTTGCTATGTCTAATCTGCTAAGGACAGTATTGTCTTACTGTCAATGAAAGTTTTAATTTATTTTAGAGTGTGTTGCGTCCAAATGAGGTTTTTTTTTTTTTTTTTTTTTTTTTAAACTTTATTTTTTTGAGGTAAAAAATAGCTTTTACAACACAGTCATATCTGAAAAGATACAATTTTCATTACAATACAACATATGGAGACATGACATGATATTCTGAAAACCTCATTTTTTATTTTGTTGGGTCACAATGTCCTCCAGACAACCATCTCCTTAAGAGACCAAAAGTTGCGATCTACCGCTGAGGACAGCTCAGTTAAGTTTACATCAAGAAGTCCAGTGTCAGTATGGAAATAATAGCGGTCAACTTTGGGTATCACAAGTAATATCAATCTAAACAAGTATAGGAGAACATCTAAATTACTCTAAAATAATGTCAAATAACATCAAACAAAGTACACAGGCAAAATGTTGTACTAAAGCAGTCCTCAGTTGCCACTTGGACATATTTGGATAATAACATTAAGCGTTGGTAATAGCATATATAATAATATTACTAGATCCTGAAGAGCCTAACACGGCTCTGCAGGCAGGGCAGAGGCTACTTAACTCTGCCAAAAAGGAATGCGGAGGAGGAGGTATTCAACCCTTACCGCATAGTAATACTGAAGTGGGGGGGGGGGGGTTTATTCAGATAGTAGTGCACTCCTTCAACGCTGGCTTATTCACCAATATGACTACCCTGAAGCATAGGGAATAAGAAATAACTGGGATCGTAGTACTTGACAATCTCAATGCATATACAAAGGAAACATATAAAAGAGAGTATATGCGCATCTCTTATAGTTATCATTAACCTCTCTGTTAGTTTTTCATAGAAGCATACTGGGCATTAAGAATTACTCAAAATTAATAACTAGTATAACCCTGCATAGCTGGGGACCACTACGCTGTAGTCAAAACAAATATGGCGCTAGCTGCTTTTTCCTGGTTCTAGCTTCAGGGTCAGGGCAATGTCCTTAGGATATCGCATACTCCATGATTGGTGGTTTTGCCATTCTACATGAAGAAACAGGGGTCAGCCAGCCAGACACAAGTCCTACAGACATAACCCTGTACTGGGAAACACACTGAGAAAGATATTAGAAAGCTCATATTAGAAATTAGTTTACGATGAGTGGGATGCATGCATGCACCTGCATTCTAATTGTTGTAGGAGGCATAACATTCTCATACAATTATTGTTCATCTAGCCAAATAGGCTGCATATATACGTCGTAGCTTGTAACTTGCGCTCTCATCCAGGTTGTGATTATATACCAACCCATATTCTGCGTTATGTCAACTGTTTAAAACCCTCATGTGAAGGAGGCACATAGCTATCATATAGGTAACGGTGTGTGTGGGGGGGGGGGGGGGCAAAGATTAGGGGTAGACTGGGTAACTAATAGAAGTTGTATGGGGGCTAGGATGGTATTGCATCTATGTAGACATACTTGTAGGCTTAAGATATATTTAAACACATATAGATAGAGTAAGTACTGTAGTGCACAGGTGTGTTGAGCCATTCTCAGCTTAGTTCCTTACTTAAACTAGCATGTATGGTCAGTGGAATATTTAAGGAAATACACATTGAGCCATGTCCTCTAAGCCTATAATAAGTGAAATAAGTAGTATATATATATGTAAGAGCAAAATATATATGACCCTGAGAGTAACCTGAGTGCACACCATACATAAGAGCATAGATAGGACCCCTACATATACTCTGTTCTATTAACACAGATGTAATAATACTGGCTTAAAGGTGCAAAATTCTCCCCTTACTTCACTAAAAGGACCATAATGGCTAGGAACCCACTACATTAATACATCTCTCCAAGCTTTATATAGTGAAGGAATCAGGCCTGACATGAGGGAAACAATAGATAAGTACTAGAGATTCACATCTAATAGCATAGTAAAGTGAAAATAAAGTCTTGCATCACACATTTTAAATAAAATTGCACATTTGTGAAGAGTTGGATTTCAGATCTCAGGATCGTCATTTAAATGAGCAATAGTGATACAAGAGTTCCCTTATGAATTCAGCAGTCCAGACACTGTTTACCCGATTCCAGTCCGATGGTTGAGTGCACAGTAAGTGTCAAGGCCCCAGGTCGTGCAGATTACCAGTGCAGGACATCGGTGTGAGGCCAGTAGCGCTCTGTTTGCATCGGCAGGGCCGCGGTCACGGAGGCCGGTCACTCTCTCTCTGGTGCTTGACTCCGCTGTAGTGAGCCTCCTAAACCTCCAGTCGCAGCTCTCAGTATGATCCGCCAAGTCGTCTCCATCAGGGGGAAGCCCTCCAGGCCCGGGAGCACATTTCACAGGAGTCAGCATGTCACGAGCCAACAGTACTGGGACTCCGCAGACAGGTCCACCTGATATCTGCGCCACTGGGAGGAGATCCGGCAGCATGCAAAAGTCCCCAGCATGAAGCTGCGTAATTTTAGTTTCCTCGCAGGCATCCACCTCTCCCTCTCGATCAGCTACGACAGGCTCTTCTGTGAAGCGCGCCATTTCAATCCTTGTCAACAGGTCATCAAACCTGTTGAGGATCTGCCGTTCATAGTCAGCAAATAAAGTCCTTAGCATAGCGTAAGTGCCTTTCTCCATATTCAGTGTGGGGCCTGTGGTTTTCCTCAGATACTGCAATAAAATCACCTTCGTTGTTATAACCAGATAGCTCACATAAGTCTCCCAATATTCTTGCAGGTAATCTGGTATCCAAATATTGTACCACAGGATAAAAGTTAGATAAATTCAAATAAATTCAGAATAAAATCAGGAGCCTCATAAATGTACGTCCTCTTGCCTTAGCTGCTGGCTCCGCCCCCCCAAATGAGGTTTTTGATTGTACCCTCCTCATGGCTCCGGCCGTAAGCCAATGAGGAAAGGTATGCATTGTGTAACGTTTGCTTAATGCAAAGACAAGGAATAAGTGATGGTAGTTTCTAATTTGTAAGTATTGAAGTTGTTCTGCCAGAGGCCCCCACTAACCTCCGGCTGAAACAAATATGTATGATCACGGATGAATAATATGTCCCCGCCGGGGCCCCCCTCAAACCCTCAATACGTACATTAAAACAATTGTAATGACAGATATCATCGTACACAGTATAATAATAAGACACAACAAAAACATCTAGTGCAACTAATAAAGTATGCTAAAAGGGGTGTTGCAGTTCAGTTTCTCAAAATATAGTGTGGTGAGGAGCTTTGATCCCTTAATCCAACTGGTTGATAGATCCTTAAATATTAGGTATTATTAGACTGTTATCATTTGTCTAGATGCACTAGTGGCCACAGATAGTGTAATCTATGTGGTAGGGGATTAATATTTCTTATAACATAGAGCCTATTTGCCTCCTATCATTATATCAATTGAAAAGGTTATATTAAAGTATAACATTGTGTTCGTGTTTCAGTATATTATACAACACATCTAATCTCAGAAAAAAAAAGTTAGAAATATTTCTCAGACACTAATGAGGATTGAGTAACAGTCTCATTTAAAACTTATATGAAAAGTTAACTATAACAGATGTACCCTCTGGGCATAAGCGTTTGTAACAGGAAAGTGAGTGTTGACCAGGAAAGGTATCTGCAGTTTACCCCACTCCCTTCTCAGAAGTAGGTCCAGTGCCATATGGATTAAGGAGAGTTCCCTCTGATGTAGTGCAATATGGCCACTGTTGACTCTTGTAGGAAGGTTCGAAATTGTGGTCGCATAACCGTTCATTGATTTTGCTAGGTGTCTCCTGTTGCATAGACTGATCTTCTATGGTGAGCAGGGACATCTCTGTTGTGCTTCTACCTGGACTCTTCATGGTCATGTATTGCTTCATGTTCTCCTCTGGGGGCAAGGCCCCAGGGCCCACTGATAGAAGCTTCTTCTGAATGCCAGGTTGTGCCCTGCGGTCTTTAGATCTTTTAGTGCTTTTAGTTAGTTGGTTCGCCAGGAAGATGAGAGCCCGCAGTGGTGATTCGTTATGACTCTGCACTTTGCTCACTCTCTGCAATGGCGGTGAACCATGCTGCAGCTGTAAATTGCTTAATTGTTTTGTGGGTTCTTTGCTCCCTATGAGCTCTGCTTCTGGTGGTTTGCTTGGGATTGTATATGTAAATTGTATTAGATGATCCTAGGGTGCCCTATCCATCATCTCTTGCATTAGGTATTACAACTTTCTCATATATGCCTCAGTATTTAGTGATTGATTTTCTCCGCCATGCCGGTTGTTGTACTGACGGCAGAGGATCAGTAAGGGCGTTTGCAAGCAGTCTCTTTTATATTATGAGGTGCCCCTATGCAATAAAATAAGTAAATTAAGAGTCCAGTTGAGGTCAAGAACCTTGGTATTAGCCGAGGGGGAAGCGCCACCTGTTGCGAGCCGCCGCTCCAGGTGCTTACTGTCCAAACCTGAGTTCCAGTGTAAAGAAAACAGCTGCTTATACAGTGATGCCCCCTGGTTAGGACGGAGAGTTGTTTTTTAGATAATTAGTGATTTGTCTGCTGTAAGATTCTGCCTATAATCGGCGGATTTGTGGCAGTTCGACTGGAGCTCCTGTATATGCGACCACTCGGGTTCGATGCTTGGACACCCCCCCTTCAAATAATTTTTAAATGAAAAATTTGCCAAATAGAGAATCCAACAAATATGCATGCCCACTTACCAATATAGCCCCTGTTTAAATCCCATTGTAAGACATCTACACATTCTCTATGGTTTTAGAGTACATCAGATTATGAAATCAGGAAATTTACAATGGAGTTATTTTTTTCTTTTTGGGAGCTAAAGATTTTGAGTAATTTCCACATTAATAAAAATGAGTGTGAATAGAAAACCTAACAAACACAGATGCCCACTATACCCATAGGGGCCTATTTATTAAAGGTCTTGCGGACCTGATCCGACAGTGTGGATCAGGTTCACAAGACCTCGCTGAATGCGGAGAGCAATACGCTCTCTGCATGTAACATTGCACGCCGCCCCCTGCAGACTTTTTGTTCCATTGACTTCTATGGGGAATACATTAACACATTTGTGATATTCTATCTTAGGGCTTTTTGTGCACATTGGGTTAGCACGCAAGAGAAAACTTTTTACTTTCAACTTGTAATACAATCTCTACCGGACGTGTGCAAACAGCTTACTCCTAGTGCAGTTAGCATGCAAGCTTGAGCGTTAAATACCGTTCCACTTGTAATCTAAGTAATCACTGAGTAGAATGTTGCAGGGCCATGTAAACTACTTGACTGCATATCTTGGACCCACAGTACAAATAGCGCAGAATCTGGTCAAAATGATTAAACACATACACCTAGATTACAAGTTTTGCTCTATAGAGGGTATGAAACGAGCGCAACAAAAGTTGCGTTATTTCACCCTCCATAGCGCTGCCATTATGAGTTTCTGAAAAGCCAGCTTGTGTGTGCGATATGGTTGTGTTGAGCTCCATACCGCACAAAATACAAGCGCTGATTTGACGTGATGGTGCACGCTTTCCCCATAGACATCAATGGGGAGAAAGTGTTAGAAAAAAAACACCTGAGATTGCGGAATGAAACGCTCCGTAACACAATCCCATTGATGTCTATGGGGAAAAAAAAGTTACGTTTAAACCTAACACCCTACATAAACCCCACGTCTAAACACCCCTAATCTGCTGCCCATTACATCGCTAACACCTAATCTGCCACTCCCGATATCGCTACCACCAAAATAAATCTATTAACCCCTAATATGTTGCTCCCGATATCGCCACCACTATACTAAAGTTATTAACCCCTATTCCCCCCTATGTTGAAATCAGTCAATAGAATTAAAGCTCAATCCTATTGACTGATTGCAACAGCCAATAGGATTTTTTCAACCTTAATTCCGATTGGCAGATAGAAATCTATCAGCCAATCGGAATCTAAGGAATGCCATCTTGGATGGATAATGTCATTTAAAGGGAAACTTCATTCGGAAGAAGATGTCGATTGAAGAGGATGCTCCGCGCCGGATGTCTTGAAGATGGAGCCGCTCCACGCCAGATAGATGAAGATAGAAGATGCTGTCTGGATGAAGACTTCTGCTGGCTTGGATGAAGACGTTGGCCCGCTTGGATGAAGACTTTTGCCGGCTTCGCTGAGGACTTCTACCGCTTCGTTGAGGATGGATGTCGGGTCTTCAAAACTGTAAGTGGATCTTCGGGGGTTAGTGTTAGGTTTTTTTAAGGGTTTATTGTTTGGGTTTTAATTTTAGATTAGGGGTTTGGGCCAAAAAAGAGCTAAATGCCCATTTAAGGGCAATGCCCATTCAAATGCCGTTTTCAGGGTATTGGGGAACTTAGGTTTTTTAGATTAGGTTTTTATTTGGGGGGTTGGTTGTGTAGGTGGTGGGTTTTACTGTTAGGGGGGTGTTTGTATTTTTTTTTTACAGGTAAAAGAGCTGATTTCTTTGGGGCAATGCCCCGCAAAAGGCCCTTTTAAGGGCCATTGGTAGTTTATTGTAGGCTATGTTTTTTTTTAATTTTTGGGGGGCTTTTTTATTTTCATAGGGCTCTAGATTAGGTGTAATTAGTTTAAATATTTGATAATTTATTTTTTATTTTGTGTAATTTAATTGTTAGTTTTTTGTTACTTTGAAATTTTTAATAGTAGATTTAAATTATTTGAGTAGGGTTAGGTTTTTAAATATGTAATATAGTTAATTTAATTTGTAGTTTAATGTAATTTTAGTATAACAGTTAGGGTAGATTAATTAGTTGTTTAATTTTAATATAGTCTAATTTAAATCTAAAGGTAAGTTTAAATTTATTATAAGATAGGGATGAGGTCATTTAATATAAAGTTAGCGGGTTGCTAGGTTTAGGGGTTAATAGGTTAATTTGGTTTATGGCGATGTGGGGGCTGGCGGTTTAGGGGTTAATAGGTTTAGTAAGTGGTAGTGATGTGGGAGGCCTGGGGTTTAGGGGTTAATATATTTATTTAGTTGCGGTGGGCTCCGGGAGCAGTGAGATAGGGGTTGATATTTTTTTAGGTGGAGGCGGGGTCCGGGAGCGGCGGGGGGGTTAATAACTTTATTTAGTGGCGGCAGGGTCCGGGAGCGGCAGGATAGGGGTTAATAACTTTATTTAGTGGCTACAGGGTCCGGGAGCAGTGGGATAGGGGTTAATAACATTATGTCAGTTGCTGCAGTGTCGGGGTGGCAGATTAGGGATGTTTAGACTTGGGGAACATGTTAGGGTGTTAGGTGTAAACATAACTTTTATTCTCCCATAAGAATCAATGGGATATCGGGCAACAGCGAACATGAGCTTTTGCTGCTTTCAGACTCTCATTGATTCCTATGGAATCCGCTGCCTCCAGGGCGGCGGATTGAAAAGCAGGTACGCTGGGTCGGAAAAGTGGTGAGCGAATCTGTTAGAAGTTTGTTAACTAGGAAAAGTACAAGTTGTAAGAAGTGAATACAGCGCCAACAAGAGGCCAAGGGATAAATATACTCACAGAGAGATAAAAGAAGATTATTTAATGAACCATGTTAAAAAGCATCAGTAATAAAAGACTATATATAAAAAATGTAAAAAGCACATATAAATAAAATTACAAATACAGGAATATCTTACAGAAGTGGCTCAAAGGGCCAAAGCTGATAATTACAATAAAAACAGAGGTAATAACAGGTGATCAGTGTGAGTGGTACACCAGAATAAGAGTGTATACTAATAAAACAGAATTAGCCTAAGTACAACTATAACAAGTGCATCAAGCAAAAAACTAATAAACAATAGTACAAACAATAGTGTTCAAAAATAGTGTTTCAAAAATAGTGTTCCAAGAAATAGAAAAATGCACTGCAGTGCAAAAAAAAGGGGGTAGCAAAATAATTGTATAGATACGATCAAATAGTGAGTGAGTGCAAATGGATATAAAAATGCTAGCTACTTAATCCAGTGAGGTTAAGATATAATTAAATAAAATACACAATATGCAATAACATAAAAAATAAAATACACAATATGCAATAACATAAAAAATAAAATATAATCCAAAAAAGTGTTCAAAAAGTTGATAACATAATACACAATAAAATTAAATTAAATTAAATAAAATTAAAGTAGTCAGATAGTGCCGAATTTGTATTCGGAACATCTGTAATGACGTAAGCATCGATCTGTGTCGGACTGAGACCGGCGGATTGTATGTTACGTCACATATTTCAACTTTTGCGGGCTGTAGGCTTTGATAAATAAGGGGAATCAGGCTCGCCACAATTGCGCTGCAGAATTCCAGCGTATTTGCGGTTGACAGCTTGATAAACAGGCCTCAATGTGTAATATGAGTGCAAATATTAAAAGCGCTATTGATTTACCTTGAGTGATATAAGTATAGAATAGCACTAATATTTTTGTGCTCCACTTGTAATCTATCCCAAAATGAACTATGACTATTAAATGCCCCTTTATACTTTATAATAATAGTTGGAATAAATAATTATTTTTAACAGAAATATATATTTTTTTCCTACAAACAATTTAGAATGCCTACACCTTTAAGCACTCATTTCATATTCATGAGTTTCATCATCTACATACATGTGCAAAAAGATAAAAAAAAACCAGGAAGCACTCTGTTCTATGCAGAAAGACCGGAGAGATGACAACATTGTTGACACTTCCTTTTATTTGAATTAACTCCTCCTTAGAAAGCTTCTGTATATTAACAGCTAACAAACTTTTTTTCCCCCTTTATTTATATTTTGTGTATGTTCTGTGCTGAGCTGAGATGCAGTGTTATAAAAGGAAATAGATTTATGGACATAGATACACTTGTGAAGTTTCCTTTTTACAGACATGAGAACTGACGGACAACTCACTTATATAGAGACAAAGTAAGTGTTTTGCTAATCTGTTACTTTATTTGCACAATGTTGTTTGTGTACATGAGCTTTCTAATGTGTCAAAATAACACAAAAACTGATATATGTTGATTTGATATATTAGGAATCAAATTACATTTCAGCAGGTACATTTCTTAATTCTAGAGGTAACTGATATATCTGAATTAGAATTATTGTGAATGTAAATGCTTGCATAGTAATGGTATACATACTAAAACTCTGATTTTATATGTAAGGTTAAAGGAATAAAACATAAAAGACTGGAAGCATATTTAAGAGAAGCAGGTCAATTATTTTCCCTGGAGCTAATGACAGACTAATGTAAAGTATGAGGAAGTTCATCTTTTCTGAAATAGTGAATTCACAAAGCAACTTATGAGTAGGGGGTCAAAGGTGCCCTTATTAAAGGGACATTAAACACTAAACAAATGCTAGATAGAATGATGCATTCAAAGAAAAAAATATTTGTAAAATAACATGTAAATGTATTTTTTTAAAGTTTCATTAGCTGTTTAAATATAGACACAAGTGTAAAGTTTTAGCGTCTATAAACCAATGGGTGCTGCCATGTTGTAACTTAGGTTACCTTCTCTGCTGTGGCCAATTAGGTACAGGTATAAAATGGTCACTAGAGTATGCAGCCTATAGATGTGTGAAATATAACATTGTTCTGCACTTCCATTTCTAACAGGAACTGAAATGCTCAAACAATTTCACAATGTAAAAGGGGACACAATTTTTTTTTTTATATAAATGATTTATCATTTTATATGACTATCTCAGTGTTTAGTGTTGCTTTTAATAATACATAATGAAATTACCAAGATATTTAGAATGCAGATATTGAATTAATCTCCTTTCTCCCTCTCCACTCAAATTATACACATTCATATTTCATTATTATGGAACAAGAAGAAATTCTGAGACTATCTTTTTAGCGGTTTTGTGACTCTTATATTCTTGTTATTAACATATAAGCAGATCAAACTATTGAATTTTCTAGAATGTGTTTAAAAAACAGACAGACAAATGTGAACTTTCAGATATTCTGACATTTTTGCCCCTCAAAAATAAATGAGTTAAAGAGGCAGATATATGAAAAGGTGATATTTATAAATCTGCTTCATCCTAAACCCAATCTTCCACCTCAGAGACGATAGATTAAAAATCACCTGGTCAGATTAGTCGGGGTGGTTGTCAAGCACTGCTCTTGTGCAATAGACAAGGTTGCGGGACGTAATTCTATGAGTGTCCCCTTGTGCAATGCCAAATATGGGGGTCAAATGTGCCCAGCAATTTGCAATCTCAGCTTTATTACTCCCTCTTAGTACAATTAGGGGCAGATGCCACCTTTGAAGACTAAGGGGTCTACGGTGATGAATGGAGGTGCAATACGCACCCTGTAGAACCACTGCTTTCCCTCAACTTGTTGTGAAAAAAATAAAGCAGCAATTCAGAAAATTGAGATGATAGGCGCCATTTGATATACATGTGCTGGAGAATAATATGTAGATGTATTTGTTTCATATGATAATCTTTTCCTTCCAAGTAATACTTGTGCAATCTCTAAAATGATCTTTTACATTACATGCATGGGGGTTTAATGTTTCTTTCAGTTTATTTGGGAAGAAGCCAGGAACAGGTTACTTAAAGTGAAAGTAAAGTTGAGAAACCCGCAATCTATGTTTACATAAATCATATTAAATCAATAGCGCTTTCATTCATGATTTTTTGTAAATTTTAATTCTATTCTATACTTATTTTCACTCATGCAAAGCCGTCCTTCTGGTTAGCCGACTCTCCGCCTGCATTCTATTTTTTTTTGGGTTATTCATGACGAATGATCATTTTAAAGATCTAATTGGTCCCTCAATGGGCGTCTCAAAGTGTTGGTTTCACGCCCACATGTTCCTATGCGCATGCGACAAACCTACAATTTTACTCCATTATCAGATGTGTGTTCACAATTGGTGCATGCGCATTAGCAACAATATCGTAGAGTAGTACATATCAATGTGCATGCGCCAAAAAATAGGTTAAAGAGGTGGAGCATGGCTAATGACGCTATTACGTCTAACAGTTAGAAACCAGGAAGAGAGCCGGGGGGTGGAGGAAGCGAGGAAACGGTTAGCAATTTTCAATGCAAAATTTCTTTTTTTCTGGACAAGTATGAAAAATATAAAGTTAGCGACTGTAATGGATGCCTGTTGTACTATACTTAAAGGGACAGTCTAGTATAAATTAAACTTTCATTATTCAGAAAGGACTTTTAATTTTAATCAACTTTCCAATTTACTTTTATCATCAAATTTGCTTTTTTCTCTTGGTATTCTTAGTTTAAACTAAACATAGGTAGGCTCATATGCTAATTTCTAAGCCTTTGAGGGCTGCCTCTTATCACATGCTTTTTAAATCTCTTTTCAACACAAAGAGACAGAAAGTACACGTGGGCCATATAGATAACACTGTGTTCAGGCACAGGACAATGCTAAATTTAAGACAATAGATAATAAACAGTCACAGTCATGTGATCAGGGGGCTGAAAGAAGGTTCCAAGATACCAGGTAATCACAGAGGTAAAAAGTACATTAATATAACTGAGTTGGTTATGCAAAACTGGGGAATGGTTAATAAAGGGATTATCTAGCTTTTAAAACAATAACAATTCTATGGTAGACTGTCCCTTTAATTGTCTTTGGGTAAGGAAAAGTTTACTTTCACTTTAATGTGATTTAGCAATGCTGTAGTTTGTTTTAAAAACAGCCAGGGTAAGAGTCTATTTCATTTCTGGCTGTTATCTTTAGCTCTAGTGTTCTGTAATGTGTTGATGGCTAAATTAATTGGCCACATGATTGTGTTAAGGCCATTTTGTTTTTGGATATTCATTGCTTTGAGATTAGAACCAGGACTTGCAAAATGTTTTTATGAAAAAAAAAAAAAATGTGTATTCCAAACTTTATTAAAAAGCCAAACTTTACAATAAAACGCTCCTTTAGCTTGATACTATCAACTATGGAAGAAACAGTAACAACAACTTGCATCCTTCCGAGATATTTTTCCAACCTTCAGCTCATAGTCGAGATTTTAATTTGTGTGTGTGTGTGTTTTTAAATGTAGTCTCTTCAGTGTTGACAACTTGAGCAGAGAGAATATATCTATTAGTTTACATACATGCTACATTATTGTGTGGAGCTGTGCTAAAGAATAGATAATGGATGTTCTATGTTTTACCTGTATATTAGTTCTTAAAACCTATATATTAGTTTTTCCAGTGTAAAAGTCTACAAAAAATGTGCTAATGCACCTGAAAATCTGACTGCATTGGAAGATGAATAAGGGCACAGGCTATGTGCCTGGTAAATTACCAATGATAGTTCTTTCCATTTTGGCAAAATGAGTCATTATTTTAGTATGTATATTAATATATTTATATTTTGCTGCATTATTGACAAACTCTATCCTGTCTTCCTTTTTCAGTCATTTGCTGCGAGCCTTTTTATTGTGCATACTTTGTACTGTATTTAGCGAAAAGACAAAACAAAAAAAAAACACCCAGCTGTCAGGAATAAAATATGTTAATGGTGACAAGAATGTGTGACAACCACATCCATCATTAAAAGAGAAGTGAGATGTACAGAGGCTGTAAAAAAAGTATACTTTAGTCATTGCAAACATTTAAATATATATTATTGCAAATTAAAGACTTGTTCAAAATATAACAAAAAGAAACATAAATATTTTAATCTTACTATAGAAACTGGTATATTTTTAGGGTTTTTCATATATCATCTAAAACTTGCTACATGACAACATGCAGCAGGCTATTGTACACACCTTGCGTATTTGAATACGAAATTATGTGTGCGGTATGTGCCTGGTGGCTATTGCGACATTGTGGCTAAACCATAGACCTTTATTAAATAAAACAAAGCTGCGCTTGTTGTGAATTTGCCATGCAAATCAGTCATGCAGGAATAACTTGTGCCACTCCTGTCATAAAACATAAATACTACATATCTCTAAAACAGCAACAGAAAATATTTAAAATGAAAAACGTTCAAGCACAAATTTTACATTGGACACTCTAAATATATAGTATTAAATGACAGCAATGATTCAGTCAATAACAGATTTACATCTCAGACACCTACGTACTGGTTACTCAGATGTATCCATGATTTTTCATCTTCTTGTTTAATTATGTTAAATTGCTCAGTATTTTGATACCAGGAGCAGGCTATAAATATGGCAGTGTTGCCTTTGAATGTAATGAAATTTTTTTATTATACTAAATAATAAAATGAGGAGATTATTGTAACACATGTCCAGTGAAGCAGCCGCCACTGAGTAATATGTACAATAAGAGAAGAATAGGGTTCCAGCCTTGTATTCTTAAAAAGGACCTATATTATTTACATCAGGATTCTAAGGTTTGCCAACAACTTTTCAGACTTTCTAGAGGCCCTTAGTCATGGTGTTGGCAAACCTTAGGACCCTGAAGTAAACGATAAAGGTCTTTTTAAAAAAATACAAGGCTGGAACCCTATTCTTCTCTTCTTCTGCTGCTGACTTTTAGATGAGGCAGGTCCAAGGTTCCATGCCCTAAAAAAGAGATTGTGGGTGCTTGCTGTTTTTCAGTTTAGGATTAATATACCCCAGTGAACTGCCTCCTTCTACAAAACTCTTCATATAAGACAAGTGCAAATGACCTTGTAAACTAGATAACATTAACACAGGTATCAGTATTTTATAAACTTTTTCAATAAATATTGGAAAACAGCACTCAAAGTATCTTGTTCCGAATTAAAGTGATTGTAAAGTTTAATAAATTAAAGCCCAGTATCTAAAATACTCTTAAAACAGGGGCACTTTAATTCATTAAACTTTACAAACATGCGGCTAGATTACGAGTCTTGTGTTAAGCTGAAAAAGCAGTGTTAACAGGTCCTAATGCTGCCTTTTCACTACCACTGCTATTACGAGTCTTTCCGGTTTAGGGCCACCGCACACTTCTTTGGCCTTACCGCAAAACGACTTACATAAATGTTGTAAACCCTTTTATCTTTGGGACTTCCATAGCACTTCCATAGCGCTGGTATTACGAGTCTGTCCTGGGAGGCCAAAAAGTGAGCGGTACACCCTCTACCTCACTCATGATTGGAACAGCCAATAGAATGCAAGCTCAATCCTATTGGCTGATTGGATCAGCCAATTGGATTGAACTTCAATCCTATTGGCTGATTGCATCAGCCAATAGGATTTTATCTACCTTAATTCCGATTGGCTGATAGAATGCTATCAGCCAATCGGAATCTAAGGGACGCCATCTTGGATGACGTCATTTAAAGAACCCGTCATTCAGTAAGAAGACTCTGGATGAAGAGGATGCTCCGCATCGGATGGCTTGAAGATGGACATGCTCCACATCGGATGGATGAAGATAGAAGATGCCGTCTGGATGAAGACTTCTGCCCGTCACTTCGCCCGGCTTGGATGAAGACTTCTCCTGGCTTCGTTGAGGACTTCGGCCTGGTTGGATGAAGACTTCTGCCTCTTCCTTGAGGATGGATGTCCGGTCTTCAGAACAGTAAGTCGATCTTCAGGGGGTTAGTGTTAGGTTTTTATAAGGGTGTATTGGGTGGGTTTATTTTTTAGGTTAAAGCTAAATGCCCTTTTAAGTGCAATGCCCATCCAAATGCCCTTTTCAGGCAATGGGGAGCTTATTTTTCTTTTAGTTAGTATTTTATTTGGGGGTTGGTTGTGTGGGTGGTGGGTTTTACTGTTGGGGGGGTTGTTTGTATTTTTTTTACAGGTAAAAGAGCTAATTACTTTGGGGCAATGCCCCGCAAAAGGCCCTTTTAAGGGCTATTGATAGTTTAGTTTAGGCTAGGGGTTTTATTTTATTTTTTATAGGTCTATTATATTAGGTGTAATTAGTTTAAATATCTTGTAATTTGTTTATTATTTTCTGTAATTAGTGTTTGTTTGTTTTTTGTACTTTTTGTACTTTAGCTAATTGTATTTAATTTATTTAATTGTATTTAATCTAGGTCATTTATTTAATTGTAGTTTAGATTAGGTTTTATTTTACATGTACTTTTTGTATTTATTTTAGCTAGGTAGTTATTAAATAGTTAATAACTATTTAGTAACTATTCTACCTAGTTAAAATAAATACAAACTTGCCTGTAAAATAAAAATAAACCCTAAGATAGCTACAATGTAACTATTAGTTATATTGTAGCTAGGGTTTATTTTACAGGTAAGTATTTAGTTTTAAATAGGAATTATTTAGGTAATAATATTAATATTTATTTAGATTTATTGTAATTATATTTAAGTTAGGGGGTGTTAGGGTTAGACTTAGGTTTAGGGGTTAATACATTTAGTATAGTGGCGGCGACGTTGGGGGTGGCAGATCAGGGGTTAATAAATGTAGGTAGGTGGCGGCGATGTTAGGGACAGCAGATTAGGGGTTAATAATATTTAACTAATGTTTGCGAGGCGGGAGTGCGGCAGTTTAGGGGTTAATATGTTTATTATAGTGGCGGCGACGTTGGGGACGGCAGATTAGGGGTTAATAAATGTAGGTAGGTTGCTGCGACATTGGGGGAGGGAGATTAGGGGTTAATAAATATAATGTAGGTGTTGGGGATGTTGGGGGCAGCAGATTAGGGGTTAATAAGTATAATGTAGGTTGCGACGATGTCTGGGGCGGCAGATTAGGGGTTAATAAGTGTAAGATTAGGGGTGTTTAGACTCGGGGTTCATGTTAGGGTGCTAGGTGTAAACTTTTATTTCCCCATAGGAATCAATGGGGCTGCGTTACTGAGTTCTACGCTGCTTTTTTGCAGGTGTTAGACTTTTTCTCAGCCGGCTCTCCCTGTTGGTATTGGAGTGCGGTATGGAGCTCAATTTTGCTCAACGCTCACTTCTTGCCTTTTAACGCCGGGTTTGTAAAAACTGGTAATACCAGCAATGTACGTAAGTGAGCGGTGAAAAAAACTGCTCGTTAGCACCGCATAGCTCCTAACGCAAAACTCGTTATCTGGCTGATGCTTTTTTAAAAAAAATATTTACCTTTTTGTTACGGTAAACAGACTATCGATCCTCTGCACGCGTCTTCTTCTGTATTTTGCAGATCAATGACTAATCTGGCTTCCTCCAATTGTTGTGTGCCCCCATTGGCATCCAGCTGAATTAAAGTGCCCCTGTTTTTAAGAGTATTTTTAGATACTGGGTTTTAATTGATTAAACTTTACAACCACTTTAAGGGTCTATAGCAGGCTAACAATGTTGTAATTTACAAGCTGATGACCCAGAAGTGACAATAAAAGTCTAATTAAAAAAAAAAAAAAAAAAAAAGAAAGAGGCTGGAATCAAAGTTTGTTTTCATGTAACAAGTATTTTATAACCTGTCATTCCTAAACCAAACTGAAAAAAAAACTTAAACAAAAAGACTGGATTTTTATTGGTTAATTAACAACATCTATAATGCCTCAATAGCAATCTTGTACATCTGAGGTACAACTTGGTGCTATTTACCCTAATCCCAGAACTGGTCATTAGGCAAACCAGACAAATGCCTGGTGGGCTCAGTTGATATATTGACGGACCACCAACGTTTAAAACAGCATGCCCACTGTACAAGGCAAGCAGATCCTTGCAGGGTGGTGCCTATGCCTAGCAGTTCTCTTCCTCCCTTTGAATATACAGGCTACCAGAGAGAGCAATTGACAACACTATTAAGTGGCTGCAAGGCCAGCAGTCTGATGTAGGCATGTTGCTCATATCAGGACTGCAGGGCCAGGTTGTCTGATTACAATGTACCTGACAAGAAGGGCCTAGAATCTGATCTAAGTTATGATGTGATCATATGGTTGACAGAGGGGCTGCAGGGCCTGAGGTTTTATCTAAGGTATGATATAAGCATATTGCTGACAGAGGGGCTGCAGGGCCTGAGGTTTTATCTAAGGTATGATATAAGCATATTGCTGACAGAGGGGCTGCAGGGCCTGAGGTTTTATCTAAGGTATGACAAAAGCATATTGCTGACAGAGGGGCTGCAGGGTCTGAGGTTTTATCTAAGGTATGACATTAGCATATTGCTGACAGAGGTGCTGCAGGGCCTGAGGATTTATCTAAGGTATGACATAAGCATATTGCTGACAGAGGGGCTGCAGGGCCTGAGGATTTATCTAAGGTATGACATAGGCATATTGCTGACAGAGGGGCTGCAGGGCCTGAGGTTTTATCTAAGGTATGACATAAGCATATTGCTGACAGAGGGGCTGCAGGGCCTGAGGTTTTATCTAAGGTATGACAAAAGCATATTGCTGACAGAGGGGCTGCAGGGCCTGAGGTTTTATCTAAGGTATGAAATAAGCATATTGCTGACAGACGGGCTGCAGACAGGGCCTGAGGTTTTATCTAAGGTATGACATAAGCTTATTGCTGACAGAGGGGCAGCAGGGCCTGAGGTTTTATCTAAGGTATGACATAAGCATATTGCTGACAGAGGGGCTGCAGGGCCTGAGGTTTTATCTAAGGTATGACATAAGCATATTGCTGACAGAGGGGCTGCAGGGCCTGAGGTTTTATCTAAGGTATGATATAAGCATATTGCTGACAGAGGGGCTGCAGGGCCTGAGGTTTTATCTAAGGTATGACATAAGCATATTGCTGACAGAGGGGCTGCAGGGCCTGAGGTTTTATCTAAGGTATGATATAAGCATATTGCTGACAGAGGGGCTGCAGGGCCTGAGGTTTCATCTAAGGTTTGACACAAGCATATTGCTGACAGAGGGGCTGCAGGGCCTGAGGTTTTATCTAAGGTATGATATAAGCATATTGCTGACAGAGGGGCTGCAGGGCCTGAGGTTTCATCTAAGGTATGACATAAGCATATTGCTGACACAGTGGCTGTGGGGCCAGAAGATCTTGTGTGGCACTAGAGAGAGACAACAGGACTCTAATATGGGCGATTTTTATGCAACAAATAATATCTCTTTCTGCAGTTCTTTCATGTGTATGGTAGCACCACGTAAACAGTTATTAATTACAGCATAATATTTCCTTTGATACCACAATAAATAATAAAACTTTCTTTAACATATTTTAAATCCCACAACAATATTTGTACCAATTCCTGCCATACTTTATTAATAATATTGGTTACCAAATCTACAGATCACATTTATCTCACAAATTATTTTATTTATGTAAAATAATCTTCATTTTTACATTGCTGCTAACACAATAAATCATTACACTTTACACTGTGCTATAGCCCTTATTCTTAGCCAGTAAACAGTAGATTATTTACAGTGAGATCCTAGTAGTAAATACTTTTGTTGTCAAAAAACAAATCACTGGTTAACATCTAAATTGAACCAATAAAATATATATCATTTTTTAATGTTCTTTTTGAATTCAGTGACCCAGCTGAGCAGCCCCTATTATCAACTGAATGTGTTTCAAATAAAGTGGACTTTATACCATTTCAGATATAAATATGTTTTTAAATGACAATACTGGGGAAAACATTGAAGTGCACTACTCCAATAAAAGTTATATGTATGTATAAAATAGATTAAATGAAAAAAGGCCATGTATACAAACAAGTGTAAAGATCACGTATGACCAATGGTGTTTTATGTCTACAACAAAGAATCTAATTGTCCTGTGTTTTGTGGGACATTATTTAAATGGGACACATTGTCCTCCTGTGCATTTCTCAGTTGTTTATTGAGCTTTCTTCCGTTTGTCCGCTGCCCTCAAACTGCCCAAAACCACACTCCTGGGTTGCACTTGCAAAACTAATTTTTAAACCCTGGCCCTGACTTCACAGGAAATATGATACCATTTACAAACAAAATATAATGAAAATACCAGTATAACGTATAACATATAACATATAAGGACATTGAAGGAAATTTAACACCTTTTACTTTTGTGTAAAAATTATTCTTTGTACTACACTCCCTAGTGGGGCCAAAAACTAAAATCCTGGGTCGCGATCCGATATAGATCGTAGTTTGCGGCGCAAGCGAGGGAACCCCCGCCGCCCGTAGTTTCAGCTCGCAACTTGAGCTATCCCATATATGGCGCCGTCAGATGCTAAAGTGCCGTAAGTCTGACAAACCAGTGATGTCCAGAAATCTGCGTAAGTACAAATTTCTGGAGTCGCCAGTGACTTACGGCACTTTAGAAACTGCCGGCGCCTACAAAACCTAAGTTATAAAATCACCCGTACTGTCTAACACGCCTCCCAAACATAGCCCGACACGTCTAACCCTCTATCCGCTATCCCCCCTCACTATCCTAACAATAAAAAATGTATTAACCCCTAAACCGCCGCTCCCGGACCCCGCCGCCACCTAATAAAGTTATTAACCCCTAAACCGCCGCTCCCGGACCCCGCCGCCAGCTATATTAAATCTATAACCCCCTAATGTGAGCCTTTTGCGGGGCATGCCCCAAAGAAAACAGCTCTTTTGCCTGTAAAAAAAAACACAATACCACCCCCCAACATTACAACCCACCACCCACATACCCCTATTCTAAACCCACCCAAACCCCCCTTAAAAAAAACCTAACACTACCCCCTGAAGATCTCCCTACCTTGTATTCACCCAGCCGGGCAGAACTCTTCATCCGATCCGGGCGATGTCTTCAATCAAGCGGCAGAGAAGTCTTCTTCCATCCGGGCGATGTCTTCAATCAAGCGGCAGAGAAGTCTTCTTCCATCCGGGCGATGTCTTCAAGCAAGCGGCAGAGAAGTCTTCTTCCATCCGGCGATGTCTTCAAGCAAAGCGGCATCTTCAATCTTCTTTCTTAGCTCCTCCGCCGCGGAGCATCCATCCGGCACGACGACTGAACGAGGAATGAGGTACCTTTAAATGACGTCATCCAAGATCCAAGCTATTAAATAATTATTAACTATTTAATAGCTATTGTACCTAGTTAAAATAAATACCAAGTTACCTGTAAAATAAATATAAACCCTAAAATAGCTACAATGTAATTATTAATTACATTGTAGCTATCTTAGGGTTTATATTATAGGTAAGTATTTAGATTTAAATAGGAATATTTTAATTAATAATATTAATATTAATTAGATTTATTTTAATAAGAATTTAGTTAGGGATGTTAGAGTTAGATAGGGTTATTATACTTAATATATATATATATAATATAATAACAATATTAACTATATTAACCCTAATATAATTAGGGTTAATATAGTTAATATATATATATAAAATATAATAACTATATTAACTATATTAACCCTAATATAATTAGGGTTAATATAGTTAATATAGCTGGCGGCGGTGTAGGGGGATTAGATTAGAGGTTAATGTGTTTAATATAGGTGGCGGCGGTGTAGGGGGATTAAATTAGGGGTTAATATTTTTAAAATAGATGGCGGCAGGGTAGGAGCTCACTTTAGGGGGTAGGTAAGGTAGATGGCGGCGGGGTAGGGGCTCACTTTAGGGGGTAGGTAAGGTAGATGGCGGCGGGGTAGGGGCTCACTTTAGAGGTAGGTAAGGTAGATGGCGGCGGGGTAGGGGCTCACTTTAGGGGGTAGGTAAGGTAGATGGCAGCGGGGAAGCGGCTCACTTTAGGGGGTAGGTAAGGTAGATGGCGGCGGTGTAAGGGGCTCACATTAGGGGGTATGTAATGTAGCTGGTGACGGTGTAGGGAGATCTGATTAGGGGGTTATACATTTAATGTAGGTGGCGGCGGGGTCCAGGAGTGGCGGTTTAGGGGTTAAATACTTTATTAGGGATTGCGGCGGGGGATCGCGGTTGACAGGTAGATAGACATTGCGCATGCGTTAGGCATCAGGTTTTATTTAGCAGGTAGTTTAGGGAGTTACGGGGCTCCAATAGACAGCGTAAGGCTTACTACGGCTGCATTTTGTGGCGAGGTGAAAATGGAGTAAGATTTCTCCATTTTCGCCACTTAAGTCCTTACGCTGTATATTGGATACCAAACTGCGCGGGTCTGGTATACCTGCCTATGGCCCAAAAAACTACTAGGGGCGAAGGCAGAAATATACGAGCGTAACTTCTAGGTTACGCCGTATATAGGATACCAAACCCGCGCAAAATTCGGCGACGCTGCATATCGGATCGGGCCCCAGGATTTTAAAAATGTTGCAAAATACCGAAACCAGCTATTTGATTGGCAGGTTACATAATTTGCCTTCTAGCCATTAAAGGGACCGTGAAACAAGTACATTTTAAGAAAAAATTAACAAGTGATTGTGTCCTTTTAAGGAAATAATTCAAATCATTTTTACCTGCCATAGAAGTAGGCACTTGAAGCTTGAGGAGGAAGATTTTCAGAGGGAGCTGGTGAGGTGTGCATAGAGTACCCTGCTAGGATGTGCATAACAAGGCTAATTGCTGCTGTGAATTGTTGCAGTGCTTCAATTTAAAAGCAAGTGCTTAATTTCAGTACAAACGCTGAAAATAAGAGTACTTGACCAAGCCTTAGCTTGTGCAAGTTCTGGATAAATAGTGATTTCCATGTTAGAATGATATTGTACTTTTTGTTAAAATTACTGTTATATGAACACTGCCACTTATTTAAATGATTGCATACAATCACAGTAGTTATACACAAAAGGAGGAAACATCTAATCAAGAATATGAAGAAAAAGCTATTTTACATATTGATGCAGTTGCATGTAAAAGATGTCTACTTTTATTTTAATATTAAAGGGATACTAACCCCACATTTTTTCTTTCATGATTTAGATAGAGCATGCAATTTTAAGCAACTTTCTAATTTACTCCTATTATCAATTTTTCTTTGTTCTCATGTTATCTTGATTTGAAAAAGCAATAGTAAAAGGTTAGGAGCCGGCCGATTTTTTAGTTCAGCACCTTGGTAGAGCTGCTGATTGGTTTGCTACATTTACCCACAATTCAGCAAATGCTACCCATGTGCTGAAAAAAAATAGTCTGGCTCTAAAGCTTACAGTACTGCTTTTTCAAATTAAGATAGCATGAGAACAAAGAAAAATTGATAATAGTAGTAAATTAGTAAGGTGCTTAAAATCTCATGCTCTATCTGAATCATGAAAGAAAAAAATTGGGTTTAGTATCCCTTTTTAAAGGGAAACTGAACCCAAAAGTTTTCTTTCGTGATTCAGATAGAGCATGCAATTTTAAGCAACTTTCTAATTTAGTCCTATTATAAATTTTTCTTTGTTTTCTTGCTATCTTTATTTGAAAAATAAGGCATCTACGCTTTTTTCTTGGTTCAGAACGTTTTTATTGGTGGATGAATTTATCCACCAATCAGCAGGGACAACCCAGGTTGTTCACCAAAAATGGGCTGGCATCTAAACTTACATTCTTGCATTTCAAATAAAGATACCAAGAGAATAAAGAACATTTGATAATAGGAGTAAATTAGAAAGTTGCTTAAAATGTCATGCTCTATCTGAATAATGAAAGAAAAAAAATTGGGTTCCGTGTCCCTTTAAAGGAACATGAAACTCAAACTTTTTCTTTCATGATTCAGACAGAGAATACAATTTTTAAAAAAAGTTTCAAATTGACTTTTATTCTTTGTTGAAGAGATATCTAGATAGCTAACGTGTACATATCTGGAGCACTACATGGCAGGAAATAGTGCTGCCATCTAATGCTTTTCCTAATGTATAACGTTGTTGCAAAACTGCTGTCATAGAGTGCACACTCCTGAACTTACATCCCTGCTTTTCAACAAAGGATAACAAGAAAACTAAGAAAATTTGATAGTAGAATTAAATTGGAAAGCTGTTTAAAATTGTATGTTCTACCTGAATCATGAAAGAAAATGTTTGGTTTTTATGTCCCTTTAATTTGTGTCATACAAGCCACCTCTGACTCTCTTAGCAGGCATGGTGTTTGAATACTGGTGCACAGGCCTTCACAGCATACGTGCGTATTCAACTGAAAAACAGTAATAACTTTTACTAGAAGCACTTTTACCTCTGGAAGCATAATGAAAAAATGATTTTGTTAACAATGTAAATGCACCTATGCCCATTCAAATTGTGGCCTTTCTATCCCTTTAACATTCGTTGGTTGATTTGGGCAATCTCCAACAGCTGACAAGGATATATACAGTTGTACAAATATGAATACAAGCATAATGCTTGTTCAGCAGAGAAATACAGAGATATAAAATTAAAGCAATAATCCCCCCCCCCAAAAAAAACAGAATTTATGCTTACCTGATAAATTACTTTCTCCAACGGTGTGTCCGGTCCACGGCGTCATCCTTACTTGTGGGATATTCTCTTCCCCAACAGGAAATGGCAAAGAGTCCCAGCAAAGCTGGTCACATGATCCCTCCTAGGCTCCGCCCACCCCAGTCATTCTCTTTGCCGTTGCACAGGCAACATCTCCACGGAGATGGTTAAGAGTTTTTTGTAGTTTTATTCTTCTATCAAGTGTTTGTTATTTTAAAATAGTGCTGGTATGTACTATTTACTCTGAAACAGAAAAGGATGAAGATTTCTGTTTGTAAGAGGAAGATGATTTTTAGCAGACAGTAACTAAAATCGATTGCTGTTTCCACATAGGACTGTTGAGATGAAGTAACTTCAGTTGGGGGAAACAGTTAGCAGTCTTTTCTGCTTAAGGTATGACTAGCCATATTTCTAACAAGACCATGTAATGCTGGAAGGCTGTCATTTCCCCTCATGGGGTAAGCCATTTTCTTAGTTAAACATAAAAGAATAAAGGGCTTCAAAAAGGGTTTAAAAACTGGTAGACATTTTTCTGGGCTAAAACAATTGCTTTACTAGGCATATTATGCAGATTCTAACTAATTATTGGTATTATAATCTTGGGGAACGTTTAGAAAAACGGCAGGCACTGTGTTGGACACCTTTTTCAGATGGGGGCCTTTCTAGTTATAGACAGAGCCTCATTCTGGGACTGTATAGGGGTTAAATGTAAAAACGGCTCCGGTTCCGTTAATTTAAGGGTTAAAGCTCTGAAATTTGGTGTGCAATACTTTTAATGCTTTAAGACACTGTGGTGAAATTTTGGTGAATTTTGAACAATTCCTTCATACTTTTTCACATATTCAGTAATAAAGTGTTTTCAGTTTGAAATTTAAAGTGACAGTAACGGTTTTATTTTAAAACGTTTTTTGTGCTTTGTTGACAAGTTTAAGCCTGTTTAACATGTCTGTACCATCAGATAAGCTATGTTCTATATGTATGAAAGCCAATGTGTCTCCCCATTTAAATTTATGTGATAATTGTGCCATAGTGTCCAAACAAAGTAAGGACAGTAATGCAACAGATAATGATATTGTAAACAAAAGAAACACAAAAGGTGAGAGTTGCACACTAATAAGTAATTAACTAGAGAACAGGTGCTTCCTAGAAAGATACATATGAGAACAACATAGAAAAGGAAGTGGGGATTTCACAATAAGAAATTCCCAAAAGTCTAGGTAAATCCAGCACAACTGTAAAATTGAATAAAAGCGCTACAAAAAGCTTGTATGTCAAAAACAATGTAAATATTTATTAAACAAATGCACAATACACACATTCACATTCATACAGGGGATCCCACACAAAGCAGTATTAATGAAGTACTGGCCAAAAAATTATTATCTGGTGCACCAGGGGAAATAGACCAAAAACAGTCCATTTAAACCTTGCAGGTATTTGTAATCCAATAAGTGCAGCGTTAATGCAAGAAATGGATGCAGTTATACAGTCCCCGGTGTATAAAAACCAGTTACTTCAGACTTGAACCCCCAGAGTTACTGAGTCGGTTGGTGCTTAAAAGACATAGCATAGGAGGAGCAATAAAAACACGCGTCTTTATTCACAGGTGCTGTATTCCTTTAAGACAGTGATATTCGGTGTACAGATTCGTATAACATATTCTACCTGTATTTGTTCACGCGGTCGCTCCTCCTAGCTGCCTTGTACATGGAGTGTCCAGACATCAGGGGTAAGTCACGATGAGCAGGGGATCTGCTGTAAGGGCTGCCAAGCACGACGAGTCCAAATGCTCGTTTCGCTCCTTCAGTCAGTGCAGCATGGAGCTTCTTCCAGGTGCTAACGACACCTTGATTACCTGCCTTTTTATTGGATACCGGTTTCCAGAGTCCTTTCAATTTGATGAAATTTATGTCAATCACAATTAGCCGTTGTTGCAATGTCTTTGCAATTGTTACTTTTAAAATACAGCTAAATTAAGGGCTTCACAAGTAACCAAGGTGAGGTATTCAATAGCAGAAGTTGGTTGTATACAATTAAATGATTCAAATACTCACTCACACACACATCCGCAACAACTCATATATACAAAATATGCTAAAAACAGTTTTATTTTAATACACCATTGTGCAATATTTAAAAGACAATACTTAATTATAATGTTATGTGTGTCAAATTATTCTAACAGCAAATAAGTGCATTTTAGCTCATCATAGTAGTATATATTTACACTTTTGATTTATTTTATTAATTTTGAGAACCCACTATCCATACACATATGGAAATAAAAGGAGATGTGCAGATAAAGTAAGGTATAAGGAATTAGCCTAAAAAGGAAGCAAATTTGAAGAATTTCATAGATCTCACAATGAACTTCTTTTTTTACTAAATGAAGCACGTAGAAATAATTTGATTACAAGCCAAGAGTTTGGCTTCCTGTATAGTCACAAACCAAAAACACCAGTTTTCTACTGGATACCAAAGTTACATAAATCCATTAAAAATCCACCTGGACGCCCCATCATCTCTGGAATGGGGGGCCCCACTGAAGGAATAAGTAACTATGTTGATAGGTTTTTACAGCCGTTTGTAAATGACTTACGTACCTTTGTCCAAGATTCAACAGATGTTATTAAAAAACTCGATGGAATCAATGTTTCTGACAAGACCATTTTGGTCTCGTTGGATGTTGAATCCTTATATTCTTCAATTCCCCACTCTATTGGAATTGCAACTTGTGAAAAATTTCTCAATACAAGAGGAGTGGGCTATAGTAAACATTCTAAATTTGTAAGTAAACTTTTGAAATTTGTTCTGGAAAACAATATTTTTATTTTTGATGGCAAATATTATAAACAGAAACAAGGGACAGCAATGGGGGCTACATGCGCCCCAACATATGCCTGTTTACACCTTGGTGGATGGGAAGATCAAATTGTTTTTGGTGAGCATTCTGACATAGTTGAGGCGCATGTAGCCCTCTGGATCAGATATGTGGATGATATCCTCCTGCTATGGGATGGCAGTGAGGAGGATCTACTTAAATTTGTTTCCCTCCTGAATAAGAATAATTTAAATATCTTCTTAACTTGTAGTTATGATTCTACTACCATCAATTTTTTGGACTTAAAAATTAGTAAGAACGAAGGCAAAATTGAAACAGAAGTGTTTCGAAAGCCGACTGCAACTAATAGCCTTCTTTTGGGAACGAGTCATCATCCTGAAAATCTTAAGAGGGGTATTCCCTATGGGCAATTTCTGCGCCTTCGCAGAATTTGCTCTGGAGATCAAACCTTTAAACAACAGGCCAAAGATATGGCGACTCGTTTCCTTGAGAGAGGCTATTCAAAAAGATGTGTAAAAAGAGCACTCTATAAAGCATCTCAGCATCAAAGAAAAGATCTTCTGTACAAAAATAATACCAAAAGTGAGAATGTGGAAGACACTAAAATCAGATTTATTACTAAATATAATGTCCATTGGAGTAAAGTTAAAAGTATTCTTAACAATAACTGGCATTTGCTGACTAATGACTCTACATTACATCAACATGTGGGGGACTATCCCCTAATGACAGCAAGGAGACCTAACAATTTGAAAGATCTCCTTGTTAAGAGTGAATTTAACAAAGTGCCTACATCTAACTGGTTAGAACGCAATGCCCAAAAAATAGTCGGCAGTTCCCCCTGTAATCACTGTGTCTGCTGTCAATTCGTGCAGAAAACTAAGACTTTTAGCACGAATACAGGTGTCACATATAAAATCAATTCTTTTATTAATTGTTCCACAAAAGGAGTCATATATCTTCTCTATTGCTCGTGTAAATACTTTTATGTGGGTAAAACTTTTAGAGAATTACGCTCCCGCATTACAGAACATAGAGACGATATAAAGGACTTCAATATTGACAGCCCAGTGGCGAGACATTTTGCTCAATTTCACGAATCAAAAATTGACGAACTTCACTTCATTGGAATAGAATCAGTCAAACTGAGCATGCGCGGGGGGGACATTGATAAAATTCTTTTACAAAAAGAAACAAGATGGATGTACAAACTAAACACTCTATCTCCTAATGGCTTAAATGAAAAATTGGAATTTGCTTCCTTTTTAGGCTAATTCCTTATACCTTACTTTATCTGCACATCTCCTTTTATTTCCATATGTGTATGGATAGTGGGTTCTCAAAATTAATAAAATAAATCAAAAGTGTAAATATATACTACTATGATGAGCTAAAATGCACTTATTTGCTGTTAGAATAATTTGACACACATAACATTATAATTAAGTATTGTCTTTTAAATATTGCACAATGGTGTATTAAAATAAAACTGTTTTTAGCATATTTTGTATATATGAGTTGTTGCGGATGTGTGTGTGAGTGAGTATTTGAATCATTTAATTGTATACAACCAACTTCTGCTATTGAATACCTCACCTTGGTTACTTGTGAAGCCCTTAATTTAGCTGTATTTTAAAAGTAACAATTGCAAAGACATTGCAACAACGGCTAATTGTGATTGACATAAATTTCATCAAATTGAAAGGACTCTGGAAACCGGTATCCAATAAAAAGGCAGGTAATCAAGGTGTCGTTAGCACCTGGAAGAAGCTCCATGCTGCACTGACTGAAGGAGCGAAACGAGCATTTGGACTCGTCGTGCTTGGCAGCCCTTACAGCAGATCCCCTGCTCATCGTGACTTACCCCTGATGTCTGGACACTCCATGTACAAGGCAGCTAGGAGGAGCGACCGCGTGAACAAATACAGGTAGAATATGTTATACGAATCTGTACACCGAATATCACTGTCTTAAAGGAATACAGCACCTGTGAATAAAGACGCGTGTTTTTATTGCTCCTCCTATGCTATGTCTTTTAAGCACCAACCGACTCAGTAACTCTGGGGGTTCAAGTCTGAAGTAACTGGTTTTTATACACCGGGGACTGTATAACTGCATCCATTTCTTGCATTAACGCTGCACTTATTGGATTACAAATACCTGCAAGGTTTAAATGGACTGTTTTTGGTCTATTTCCCCTGGTGCACCAGATAATAATTTTTTGGCCAGTACTTCATTAATACTGCTTTGTGTGGGATCCCCTGTATGAATGTGAATGTGTGTATTGTGCATTTGTTTAATAAATATTTACATTGTTTTTGACATACAAGCTTTTTGTAGCGCTTTTATTCAATTTTACAGTTGTGCTGGATTTACCTAGACTTTTGGGAATTTCTTATTGTGAAATCCCCACTTCCTTTTCTATGTTGTTCTCAGATAATGATATTGCCCAAGATGATTCCTCAAATGAGGGGAGTAAACATGATACTACATCATCCCCTACTGTGTCTACACCAGTTATGCCCACACAGGAGGCCCCTAGTACATCTAGTGCGCCAATACTTATTACCATGCAACAATTAACGGCTGTAATGGATAACTACATAGCAAATCTTTTATCCAAAATGCCTACTTATCAGAGAAAGCGCGATTGCTCTGTTTTAAACACTGAAGAGCAAGAGGACGCTGATGATAACTGTTCTGACATACCCTCACACCAATCTCAAGGGGCCATGAGGGAGGTTTTGTCTGATGGAGAAATTTCAGATTCTGGAAAAATTTCTCATCAAGCTGAACCTGATGTTGTGACATTTAAATTTAAATTAGAACATCTCCGCGCACTGCTTAAGGAGGTGTTATCTACTCTGGATGATTGTGACAATTTGGTCATTCCAGAGAAATTATGTAAGATGGACAAGTTCCTAGAGGTTCCGGTGCCCCCCGACGCTTTTCCTATACCCAAGCGGGTGGCGGACATAGTAAATAAAGAGTGGGAAAGGCCCGGCATACCTTTTGTTCCCCCCCCTATATTTAAGAAATTATTTCCTATAGTCGACCCCAGAAAGGACTTATTGCAGACAGTCCCCAAGGTCGAGGGGGCGGTTTCTACTCTACACAAACGCACTACTATTCCTATCGAAGATAGTTGTGCTTTCAAAGATCCTATGGATAAGAAATTAGAGGGTTTGCTTAAAAAGATTTTTGTACAGCAAGGTTACATTCTCTTGCAACATCTCGGACACTATATAAGAAAACCAACTGTCTGCTCTACACTTCTGCTACCATAAGATAACATTAACTTTTGCTTTCCTTGATCGACTGATGATTACTGCAGCTGGCTTCCGCTGGCCATGTCTTGCTTTTTTACCTGACTTGTGTATATGCTTATCCAGCTCCATGCTAATAATATCTGCTGACCATTCCAGCTCTTAGGGTGTGATGGCCACAGCAGCCTGCCTGTAGTAACTGTTGTCAATGCATGCCTGGCTTTTGTATCTATCAACCATCCAAACTTGCCTTTATTACTGGTTGGCCATAGCACCCAAATTATAAGACATAACCTTCCTCAGACAGAAAAGCATCAGCGTTTATGGAATCAGCCTTTTCACCAATTTGCCACATTTTCATCTAGTTTGGCTAGATTAGTGTTTTTCAACTTCAGCCCTGAGGGCAGATTTACATGATACCTTACAGTGAAAGGCAATCCTAGCATTTGTGAAACACTAGGATTGACCATTGAAACAAATAAAGGGGAATATAAAATACTTCATGCAGAAAGCTCCTTTATTTGTTTCAAGCATTCGCCGTTCTGAGCTGCTAAGGCAGCCCACGGCAGAACTCTGTTTTGCTAAGAGGTGACATTTCCACCTCTTAGCAGATAGCGTGCGGGAAATCTCTCTAACAAAACAGCATTCTGCCGTGGGCTGCTTTAGCAGCTTAGTACGGCAAACGCTTGAAACAAGTAAAGGAGCTTTCAGCATGAAGTATTTTATACTTCATAAATGAAGGTCTCCTTTGTTTGTTTCAATGGTGAAACGCTAGGATTGACTTTCACTTTAACTTGAGCACAGGTGAAATAATCAGCTGATGAGTGCGAGCAGGTTAGTAACCATGGTTACTGAACATCTGATCATTTCACCTATGCAGATATGATATATCATGGAAATCTGGCCTCTTAGGGGTATTTGAGGACTGGCATTGAGTAACACTGGGCACAGTTTGACAACAGGAAATAATAAAAGATGACAGTCCTTCATGCAGTTTCTTAAATATTTATGGACACTCTTCAATAAAATATTAGTGAGCAAATATGTTGTATTCCTGTGTGCAGTCATCCATAGCCATTATTCTAGATATAAAATTATAGTAAACTATCAGGCAAACAACATGTTATCATTTTAAGCAAAGTTTGTTTTAGAACTACAGAATATTTGTTTCTTTTTCAAGCAGAAACTTTACTCTTCATTCCTGTATTTTCAACTAAATTTTATTTTTGCTTTGAATCACAGGCGCCAATGAGAAATGAGAGTAGGCTGATTAAACAATGCAAAGTCATTGCTCAATTTCCTTTGTAGGTTTCAGTAATTGTTTTTTTATGTTGGAACCACTGTTCTAGTCTGCACTTAAACAATGCTAAACAAGGGCTGCAATTAAACGCACTATATATATATATATATATATATATATATATATATATATATATATATATATATATATATATATATATATATATATATATATATATATATAGACAGCTTTGACACACAGTCTTCCCAGCAGAAAGAACTCCATGCACACTGGATTTAGATGGAAAAGCCTTGGCCAGTTCAATCGCAGTACATTTGCAGGAACAAAAACAATATCAATTCTTGCACAATAGTATTTACTAAATAGAACAACATATTCCTGAATAAAGTTGTGTGGTTTTTCCAAACAACTGCAAAATTACAAACAGATTTCAAAGCTAACAGGCCTAGAACCTTTAGACAGCAGCACAACTCCATATCTTCTGTCTTTCTCATACAGGTTCTAAATAAAAGCCTCTACACACACTATTTAACAAGCGCTGATTGACATTAATTAACTGCAGGTGAGAAAAGCTAAGCTTATAGGTAAAACCTGAACTGGATTCATCTCACATGCAATTCTCTGTCACATCCAAACTATGAAGTAGATAACCAGCCCATGATACCCAATTTCACCAAGAACATTGTAGAATTTGTGGGGCAACATAGATTCCATTATCGACAATCCAATTCGCTCTGTCACAATATATATATATATATCCTTTTTTCGCCATTAGGACATTCCATGCCATTCTAACTGCGCTGGGCTTTAGTGCCATTAGGATGGCATGGAACATCCTAGCTGTTTGGCTGTCTTGAAAGCATAGCCGCTTCCTAAATTGGATTGCGGACTGGATGGGGTACCTAGCATCATAGACACTTTCCTCTGACCCAATCCTATCACTGAAATCACAAGATCGTGGTGGATTCATGGAATAAACTTCCAATTAAAGTGGTAAACACAGGGACTGTAAATAAATAAAAAATGCATGGGACATGCATAAGGCTATCCTAATTAATATGTAATATGGGTAGACTTGATGGGCCTTTTGGTTCTTATCTACCTAAAATTCTATGTTTCCATAGTCTGAGGCTGTTTTTCAGGATTTGGGCTATGCCACTTAGTTCCAGTGAATGGTCATCTAAATGCTACAGGATACAAAGACATGTTAGACAATTGAGTGCTTCCAAATTTGTGGCAACAGTTTGGGGAAAGACCTTGCCCGTTCCAGGAAATATAACACTCAAATATTAAAATGGGCTGATATACAATTAAAAAACATAATTTATACTTACCTGATAAATTCATTTCTTTCATAGTGGTGGTCCAAGATCCATTACTACTGGGAAATACTCTTCCCTGGTACTAGGAGGAGGCGAAGATTCCAGAACCCCAAAAGCTCACTGGTACCTCAGTCTAACATTATAGTTAAGAAAAAGAGGTAGGAAAAGTAATAAGAGCAAAAATATAGGAGCAGGGAAAAAAAAGATGTGCACAAAAAATAAATCAACACCAAAAAATAGGGTGCTGTCTTGTGGACTCTCACCATCATGGAAGCAATTAATGTATCAGGTAAGTATAAATGTGTTTATATGTTGTTAAAAAAAATCCTTCATAGAGTTTTTAAGCTTTGGAGTCCACGAGTAATGAGAATTAAAGGGATGCTAAATGCACATTTTGTCTTTTATGATTCGGATAGAGCATGCAATTTTAAGTTACTTTCTGATTTACTCCTATTACAAATTTCTTCATTCTCTTGGTATCTTTATTTGAAAAAGCAGGAATGAAAGTTTAGGAGCCGGACCATTTTTGGTTCAGAACACTGGATAGCGCTTGCTAATTAGTGGTTACAGTTAGCCACCAATCAGCAAGCACTACCCAGGTGCTGAACCTAAAATGGGCCGGCTTGTAAGCTTTCATTCCTATTTTTCAAATAAAGATACCAAGAGAATGAGGAAAAAAATCGATAATAGGAGTAAATTAGAAAGGTGCTTAAAGTAGCATGCTCTATGTGAATCATGAAATATTTTTTTGGGGGGTTTAGTGTCCCTTTAAGGACGGGATAAACAAGAGCATCTTTTTTCACTGTGAAACAAAAGCCATAACCCAAATAGAACCCAAAGAATAAATAGGGTAATATGCATTTAAAAAGACCAACAGGTGAAAACAAAATTATCCTGAGACCACTGCCTGAAGGACCTTCTACAAAAGGCTGCCTTAGAAGAAGTAAAAAACATAAAAATGATAGAATCTAGTAAAAGTACGCAAATAAGATCAAGAAGCTACTTTGCTAAATTGGTCAACGGAAGCTTCATACTAAAAATGCCCAAGAAGGGAAAACTGACCTGGTAGAAATCTGTCTAGGTGGAGGCTGTCCCGCCACCACCAAGTAAGCTTTATTGACCAAAAGTTAGACCAAAAAAACAAAGAAATGGCAGCAGCTTTCTGCCCCTTCCTGGAACCAGAAAAATGTACAAACATACTAAAAGTTTGTCTGAAATCCTTATACAACTTCAAGGCTCTTACAACATCAATTTATGAAGAAACCTCTCTGAAGAAATCTGGGATTAAGACATAAAGGGCCCGATTACGAGTGGTGCGCTAACAGGGTTTTTTCATGGGTGTTTGCGTGCATCGGGTTTGGTGCTCGTATTACAAGTTGAAAGTAAATATGAACACGTGAGCGCAATCGTGATTTATGCTAAAATTATTAGTCCTTAGAGCTCTGGTTAACTGTTTCGCAAAGACAAAAAAAGTATCACAAAACACATAAAAAATACATTAAAAAGTACAGTTACACTCATAATAATACTATCTAATAAAAATTATTGTACACACACACATATATATATATATATATATATATATATATATATATATATATATATATATATATATATATATAAAAGTGCATTGGAGCCCTTTGCAGTTAAGTAGATGAAAACATTCAAAATCATATTAATGCAATATTTATATTTAAGTGTTATGTGGTGTATTTACAGCAAATATTTCACATTTTAATGTTCAGCACATTGCAGAATATGTTCTAAGTATTTTTAAATAGATATTCCTATATACATCTGCATATATCTGTACCCATATAAAATCATCTAAATACTGTAGGTATAGATCTATATTGTACCAAAATACTATCAGATATATGTAGAAATAGGTATACATGAATAAATAGACATATTCTGCTATGTGAAGAATATTGGAATGTGAAATATTCATATTTTCATTTTAGGTTAGCTCACTTAAGAATATGCAATCAGGTTTACACACAAGTAGGGTGTTTTTCAACTTTTTTACTCTATTGACATCTATGGGGGAAAACAATCTCGATATTCTAAGTTCAGCTTATTACATTCAACTTGTAATATGAGCGCTATGCAAAAAGCTTATTTCTTACGGAGTTAGCGTGAGCGGGAGTGTTAAATACTGCTCCACTTGTATTATGGCCCAAAGAAGGGACAACAATTTTCCAACTTAGATATCTAAAGACACAATCTTAGGAAAAGAGTCAAACATAGACTACAAAATGACCTTATCCTGAAAAAAAAAATAAGGTAAGGAGAATCATATTAAAGAGCAGACAACTCAGGGGGGTCAATCTATTAATGTGCGAGCGGACATGATACGATGTATCAGCATTTATCATTCTTGTGAACTGTGGTGCAATGCTGCCCCCTGCAGATTTGTGGCCAATCACCCGCTAGCAGGGGGTGTCAATCAACCTAATCGTATTCGATCAGGTTGATTTCTGTCCACCGCCTCAGAGCAGGTGGACAGGTTATGGTGCAGTGGTCTTTAGACAGAAGGCTCGCTGGAAACACTGGGCTTCAAGCTCCGTACGGAGCTTGATAAATTGACCCCAGAGGCTCCTCTAGTAGCCAAAATAAAACAAAATCTTCCAAGAAAGAGAAATTGGCTTAAGAACAGGTTAAACTCTAGCCAAAGCTAGAACAAAACCATAAAAGTCAAAAAGATTAACAATATTCTAGAGGAATGAAACTGAAAAAGCAGAAAACTGACAGATAAACCCTTTTCTAAACCATCCTGCAAAAAAATGCAAAACCCATGGAATTCTAAAAGAATGGCAGGAAAAATACATGATCTATACACCAGAAAATAAAGGCCTTCTAGACCTAATGATAAATCTTGCTAGCCACAGACTTACAAGCCTGTAACAAAGTCTCGACAACAAAATCATAGAAATCTCTGTGTCTGAGAAATAACCATTTAAACACCATGCAATTAAGCTTAGAGAATCAAGAACCTGATGGAAAAATGACCCTTGAGCAGTGTTGCCTGTAAGGAGAGTTTTGTGTGCGGCCCAGCAGTCAAACAGTTAAAAAAGAACTATACCTTGCAGTCTGTATTGTGCAATGTTTGGTAATTGCAGGGTGCGGCTACCTAATTAACTGTTTCACTGCTGTGCCGCACACATAACTGGCCAACACTGGGAACACTGTCCTTGAGACAAAAGGTCAGAACTCAGAGGAAAAGACCTAGAAGGGAAACTGAATATCTGAACCAGATTTGCACACCAGATTATGTGAGGCCAAACTAAAGCAATCAGGATACTAGCCTGATCTAAGAAACCACTGGGAAAAAGAACCACAGGAGGAAAAACATAAGCCATCCGAAACAACTATGAAGCTAACAAAGTAACCACAAAGTTCTCTAAGGGTCCCTAAACCTGATATGGAATCTGGGATGTTTATTTTTTAATAAAAAGACCGCTGCTTAATAACTTCTGTTTACGACGAGCCTGAAGGCTCGCTGGAAAAAACGGGGCATCCATACGGGGCATCCATTCAGAGCTTGATAAATATGCCCCATAATCTTAGGCATTAAACTCAAAATTATGAATAACAGCAACACAAATGAAAGCAATTCCACAAGTCTCAAAAAAACTTCACTAGAGGAATCAACAGAAAACTGGTTAAAGACTAACAAACCAAATGGAAAAAACAACTGCCACACTTGCAATAAAAAAGTGTTGGCCTAAAAATATAACATGCTTGATGAAAAACCCTCCTATGGAAGGATACTAACTTCCAAACTAAAGCGTCTTAAAAGGAATAAAAATACACTTAGTCAAAGGTAGAAAAGGCCCCATCAACTTTAGGAACAGTTTTCCAAAGATAAATAATATTAGCCAGCAAAGACTATAATTTATTTAACCTTGCTGTAAGATTAAAAAGTTTACCTGGCTTAGCCTATTCCTCAACTATCTCAGAGGCAATATCAAGGATAGTGATGTCCCGAACAGTTCGCCGGCGAATAGTTCCCGGCGAACATAGCTTGTTCACGTTTGCAACGGCGGGTGAACATATGCGATGTTCGATCCGCCCCCTATTCGTCATCATTGAGTAAACTTTGACCCTGTATCTCACAGTCTGCAGACACATTCCAGCCAATAGGCAGCAGACCCTCCCTCCCAGACCCTCCCAGCTCCTAGACAGTAGCCATTTTAGATTCATTCGAAAAGCTGCTTTCTTAGTGAGAGGAGGGACAGTGTAGCTGCTGCTGATTTAATAGGGAAATTGATAGCTAGGCTAGTGTATTCAGTGTCCACTACAGTCCTGAAGGACTCATCTGATCTCTGCTGTAAGGACAGCACCCCAAAAAGCCCTTTTTAGGGCTGCTTTTTTTTCCTGTGTAATCTAATTGCAGTTGCCTGCCTGCCAGTGTGTGTGCCAGACTCACAGCGTATACTGTGCCCACTTGCCCACTTGCCCACAGTGCCACCACTCATATCTGTTGTAACAGTAGTGTAAATTAAAAAAAAAAAAAACTTTTTTGACTATTAAACATCAGTCTGCTAGTGTAATCTAATTGCAGTTGCCTGCCTGCCAGCGTGTGTGCCAAGCCCACTTGCCCACAGTGCCACCACTCATATCTGGTGTAACATTAGTGTAAATTTAAAAAAAATAAACTTTTTTGACTGTGAAACATCAGTCTGCTTGTGTAATCTAATTGCAGTTGCCTGCCTGCCAGTGTGTGTGCCAGGCCCACTTGCCCACAGTGCAACCACTCATATCTGTTGTAACAGTAGTGTAAATTTAAAAAAAAAAACTTTTTTGACTGTGAAACATCAGTCTGCTAGTGTAATCTAATTGCAGTTGCCTGCCTGCCTGCCTCCCAGCATGTGTGCCAGGCTCACAGTGTATACTGTGCCACCACTCATATCTTTTTAGGGCTGCTTTTTAGGGCTGCTTTTTTTTCCTGTGTAATCTAATTGCAGTTGCCTGCCTGCCAGTGTGTGTGCCAGACTCACAGCGTATACTGTGCCCACTTGCCCACTTGCCCACAGTGCCACCACTCATATCTGTTGTAACAGTAGTGTAAATTTAAAAAAAACAAAAACTTTTTTGACTGTTAAACATCAGTCTGCTAGTGTAATCTAATTGTAGTTGCCTGCCTGCCAGCGTGTGTGCCAGGCCCACTTGCCCACAATGCCACCACTCATATCTGTTGTAACAGTAGTGTAAATTTAAAAAACAGCAACTTTTTTTGACTGTGAAACATCAGTCTGCTAGTGTAATCTAATTGCAGTTGCCTGCCTGCCAGCGTGTGTGCCAGGCTCACAGCGTATACTGTGCCACCACTCATATCTGTTGTAACAGTAGTGTAAATTAAAAAAAAAAAACTTTTGACTGTTAAACATCAGTCTGACAGTGTAATATAATTGCAGTTGCCTGCTTGCCAGAGTGTGTGCCAGGCCCACTTGCCCACAGTACCACCACTCATATCTGTTGTAACAGTATTGTAAATTTAAAAAAAAAACTTTTTTGACTGTGAAACATCAGTCTGCTAGTGTAATCTAATTGCAGTTGCATGCCTGCCAGTGTGTGTGCCAGGCCCACTTGCCCACAGTGCCACCACTCATATCTGTTGTAACAGTAGTGTAAATTTTAGAAAAAAAACTTTCTTAACTGTTAAAAATCAGTCTGCTAGTGTAATCTAATTGCAGTTGCCTGCCTGCCAGCATGTGTGCCAGGCTCACAGCGTATACTGTGCCCACTTGCCCAGTGCCACCACTCATATCTGGTGTAACATTAGTGTAAATTTAAAAAAAAAAATTTTTTGACTGTGAAACATCAGTCTGCTTGTGTAATCTAATTGCAGTTGCCTGCCTGCCAGCATGTGTGTCAGGCCCACTTGCCCACAGTCCCACCACTCATATCTGTTGTAACAGTAGTGTAAATTTAAAAAAAAAAAACTTTTTTGACTGTGAAACATCAGTCTGCTAGTGTAATCTAATTGCAGTTGCCTGCCTGCCAGCGTGTGTGCCAGGCTCACAGCGTATACTGTGCCACCACTCATATCTGTTGTAACAGTAGTGTAAATTTAAAAAAAAAAAATTTTTTGACTGTTAAACATCAGTCTGCTAGTGTAATCTAATTCTAGTTGCCTGCCTGCCAGCGTGTGTGCCAGGCCCACTTGCCCACAGTGCCACCACTCATATCTGTTGTAACAGTAGTGTAAATTTAAAAAACAGCAACTTTTTTTGACTGTGAAACATCAGTCTGCTAGTGTAATCTAATTGCAGTTGCCTGCCTGCCAGCGTGTGTGCCAGGCTCACAGCGTATACTGTGCCACCACTCATATCTGTTGTAACAGTAGTGTAAATTAAAAAAAAAAAACTTTTGACTGTTAAACATCAGTCTGATAGTGTAATATAATTGCAGTTGCCTGCTTGCCAGAGTGTGTGCCAGGCCCACTTGCCCACAGTACCACCACTCATATCTGTTGTAACAGTATTGTAAATTTAAAAAAAAAACTTTTTTGACTGTGAAACATCAGTCTGCTAGTGTAATCTAATTGCAGTTGCATGCCTGCCAGTGTGTGTGCCAGGCCCACTTGCCCACAGTGCCACCACTCATATCTGTTGTAACAGTAGTGTAAATTTTAGAAAAAAAACTTTCTTCACTGTTAAAAATCAGTCTGCTAGTGTAATCTAATTGCAGTTGCCTGCCTGCCAGCATGTGTGCCAGGCTCACAGCGTATACTGTGCCCACTTGCCCAGTGCCACCACTCATATCTGGTGTAACATTAGTGTAAATTTAAAAAAAAAAATTTTTTGACTGTGAAACATCAGTCTGCTTGTGTAATCTAATTGCAGTTGCCTGCCTGCCAGCATGTGTGTCAGGCCCACTTGCCCACAGTGCCACCACTCATATCTGTTGTAACAGTAGTGTAAATTTAAAAAAAAAAAACTTTTTTGACTGTGAAACATCAGTCTGCTAGTGTAATCTAATTGCAGTTGCCTGCCTGCCAGCGTGTGTGCCAGGCTCACAGCGTATACTGTGCCACCACTCATATCTGTTGTAACAGTAGTGTAAATTTAAAAAAAAAAATTTTTTTGACTGTTAAACATCAGTCTGCTAGTGTAATCTAATTCTAGTTGCCTGCCTGCCAGCGTGTGTGCCAGGCCCACTTGCCCACAGTGCCACCACTCATATCTGTTGTAACAGTAGTGTAAATTTAAAAAAAAAAACGTTTTTGACTGTGAAACATCAGTCTACTAGTGTAATCTAATTGCAGTTGCCTGCCTGCCAGCGTGTGTGCCAGGCTCACAGCGTATACTGTGCCACCACTCATATCTGTTGTAACAGTAGTGTAAATTTAAAAAAAAAATCTTTTTGACTGTTAAACATCAGTCTGCTAGTGTAATCTAATTGCAGTTGCCTGCCTGCCAGCGTGTGTGCCAGGCCCACTTACCCACAGTGCCACCACTCATATTTGTTGTAACAGTAGTGTAAATTTAAAAAAACAACAACTTTTTTTGACTGTTAAACATCAGTCTGTTAGTGTAATCTAATTGCAGTTGCCTGCCTGCCAGCGTGTGTGCCAGGCCCACTTGCCCACAGTGCCACCACTCATATCTGTTGTAACAGTAGTGTAAATTTTTAAAAAAACAAACTTTTTTGACTGTTAAACATCAGTCTGCTAGTGTAATCTAACTGCAGTTGCCTACCTGCCTGCCAGTGTGTGTGCCAGGCCCACTTGCCCACAGTGCCACCACTCATATCTGTTGTAACAGTAGTGTAAATTTAAAAAAAAAACTTTCTTCACTGTTAAAAATCAGTCTGCTAGTGTAATCTAATTGCAGTTGCCTGCCTGCCAGCATGTGTGCCAGGCTCACAGCGTATACTGTGCCCACTTGCCCAGTGCCACCACTCATATCTGGTGTAACATTAGTGTAAATTTAAAAAAAAATTTTTGACTGTGAAACATCAGTCTGCTTGTGTAATCTAATTGCAGTTGCCTGCCTGCCTGCCAGCGTGTGTGCCAAGCCCACTTGCCCACAGTGCCACCACTCATATCTGTTGTAACAGTAGTGTAAATTAAAAAAAAACAAAACTTTTTTGACTATTAAACATCAGTCTGCTAGTGTAATCTAATTGCAGTTGCCTGCCTGCCAGCGTGTGTGCCAAGCCCACTTGCCCACAGTGCCACCACTCATATCTGTTGTAACAGTAGTGTAAATTTAAAAAAAAAAACGTTTTTGACTGTGAAACATCAGTCTACTAGTGTAATCTAATTGCAGTTGCCTGCCTGCCAGCGTGTGTGCCAGGCTCACAGCGTATACTGTGCCACCACTCATATCTGTTGTAACAGTAGTGTAAATTTAAAAAAAAAATCTTTTTGACTGTTAAACATCAGTCTGCTAGTGTAATCTAATTGCAGTTGCCTGCCTGCCAGCGTGTGTGCCAGGCCCACTTACCCACAGTGCCACCACTCATATTTGTTGTAACAGTAGTGTAAATTTAAAAAAAAAAAAACTTTTTTTGACTGTTAAACATCAGTCTGTTAGTGTAATCTAATTGCAGTTGCCTGCCTGCCAGCGTGTGTGCCAGGCCCACTTGCCCACAGTGCCACCACTCATATCTGTTGTAACAGTAGTGTAAATTTTTAAAAAAACAAACTTTTTTGACTGTTAAACATCAGTCTGCTAGTGTAATCTAACTGCAGTTGCCTACCTGCCTGCCAGCGTGTGTGCCAGGCCCACTTGCCCACAGTGCCACCACTCATATCTGTTGTAACAGTAGTGTAAATTTAAAAAAAAATTTCTTCACTGTTAAAAATCAGTCTGCTAGTGTAATCTAATTGCAGTTGCCTGCCTGCCAGCATGTGTGCCAGGCTCACAGCGTATACTGTGCCCACTTGCCCAGTGCCACCACTCATATCTGGTGTAACATTAGTGTAAATTTAAAAAAAAATTTTTGACTGTGAAACATCAGTCTGCTTGTGTAATCTAATTGCAGTTGCCTGCCTGCCTGCCAGCGTGTGTGCCAAGCCCACTTGCCCACAGTGCCACCACTCATATCTGTTGTAACAGTAGTGTAAATTAAAAAAAAAAAAAAACTTTTTTGACTATTAAACATCAGTCTGCTAGTGTAATCTAATTGCAGTTGCCTGCCTGCCAGCGTGTGTGCCAAGCCCACTTGCCCACAGTGCCACCACTCATATCTGTTGTAACAGTAGTGTAAATTTAAAAAACAACAACTTTTTTGACTGTGAAACATCAGTCTGCTAGTGTAATCTAATTGCAGTTGCCTGCATGCCAGCGTGTGTGCCAGGCCCACTTGCCCGTTGCCACCACTCATAACTGGTGTAACAAACAGTAGTGTAAATTTAAAAAAAGAAACTTTTTTGACTGTGAAACATCAGTCTGCTAGTGTAATCTAATTGCAGTTGCCTGCCTGCCAGCGTGTGTGCCAGGCCCACTTGCCCACAGTGCCACCACTCATATCTGTTGTAACAGTAGTGTAAATTTAAAAAAAAACAACTAACTTTTTTGACTGTGAAACATCAGTCTGCTAGTGTAATCTAATTGCAGTTGCCTGCCTGCCAGCGTGTGTGCCAGGCCCACTTGCCCACAGTGCCATCACTCATATCTGTTGTAACAGTAGTGTAAATTTAAAAAAAACCTTTTTTGACTGTGAAACATCAGTCTGCTAGTGTAATCTAATTGCAGTTGCCTGCCTGCCAGCTTGTGTGCCAGGCCCACTTGCCCACAGTGCCACCACTCATATCTGTTGTAACAGTAGTGTAAATTTAAAAAAAACAACCTTTTTTGACTGTGAAACATCAGTCTGCTAGTGTAATCTAATTGCAGTTGCCTGCCTGCCAGCGTGTGTGCCAGGCTCACAGTGTATACTGTGCCCACTTGCCCAGTGCCACCACTCATATCTTGTTTAATAGTAGTGTAAGTGTACATTTTTAAAAAATTAAACTTTTTGGACTGTGAAACATCAGTCTGCTTTTTTGTGTCAGGCTAACAGCGTATACTGTGCCCACTTGCCCAGTGGCACCACTTATATCTTGTTTAATAGTATTGTAAGTGTACATTTAAAAAAAAATGACAGGCAGAGGCAGGCAACCCCGCAGGTGCTATCGTATTCGTGGTGCTGTGATTCCCTTAGGCCCTAGAATAATGGCCAGTGTTCAGAGGCCACGCACCATGAACTCGAAAAGTTCTGAGGAGGACATAGTTGACTTTTTAACACAGGACACCCAATCTTCTATAGCTTCTACTCCGAACCCTGACTCACCATCCTCCTCCAGCTTATCTATGGGCACCTCTCAAGTTACCACTCGCCCACCTGCCGCCACCACCAACACTACCACCACAGCCGCTTCACTTGATCTGGCAGAGGAGTTACTTACACATCATTTGGAAGAAATGAGTGATGCGCAACCATCATTGACAGAGGATGTAGATAACAGTGATATGTCTCAGTCAGGCAGCATTACAGACATGGAGGTACGGTTTGATGATGATGATGTTGTTCCCGCTGCTGCTTCCTTTGTTGATTTGTCAGATACAAGTGAAGCGGTTGATGATGAGAATGCGTCCGTGGATGTCACGTGGGTGCCCTTTAAAAGAGAAGAAGAACAGGGGGAAGTTCATATGGGGATACAGAGAGGAGGAGGAGACAAGTCGGAAGCAGGGGGAGGTTGTCGCAAGGAGCTAGTGGCACAGTCAGACAGCATGCATCGGCACCCAGGGTCAGCCAGACAGCACGCCAATCAACGCATGCTGTTGCCACCACCAGAATGCCGTCATCGCAGAGGTCAGCAGTGTGGCATTTTTTTTTGTGTGTCTGTCTCTGACAACAGTGATGCCATTTGCAATCTGTGCCAAAAGAAACTGAGTCGTGGGAAGTCCAACACCCACCTAGGTACAACTGCTTTGCGAAGGCACATGATCGCACATCACAAACGCCTATGGGATCAACACATGAGTAGAAGCAGGACACAAACTCAAAGCCGCCATCCTCCTCCTTTTCCAGCATCTTCAGCCACGTCAACCACTGCTGTCCTCCTTGCCCCCTCTCAACCATCCGCCACTCCGTCTCTCTTCCGGATTATTTCCTGCTCATCTGCCCAAGACAGGTGTCTGTCAAGGACATGTTTGAGCGTAAGAAGCCAATGTCACAAAGTCACCCCCTTGCCCAGCGTCTGAAAGCTGGCTTGTCTGAACTCTTAGCCCGCCAGCTTTTACCATACAAGCTGGTGGAGTCTGAGGCATTCCAAACATTTGTAGCTATTGGGACACCACAGTGGAAGGTACCCGGCCAAAATTTCTTTTCACAAAAGGCAATCCCCAACCTGTACTCGATGTGCGAAAGGAAGTAATGGCATGTCTGGCACACATTGTTGGGGCAAGGGTCCATCTGACCACTGATAGCTGGTCTGCAAAGCATGGTCAGGGAAGGTATATCACCTACACTGTACATTGGGTAAACCTGCTAATGGCTGACAACCATGGAATGCATGGCTTTGCAGAGTTGGTGACACCGCCACGACTTGCAGGTAGGCCTGCTGCCACCTCCTCTACTCCTCCTACTCCATCCTCTTCCATAACCTCCTCGGCTGAGTCCTCTTCTTCTGCTGCTGCATCTTGCTCCACATCAACGGCACCCCCCCAGCTCCCCAGGTACTATTCCACATCCCGGATACGGCAGTGTCATGCCATCTTGGGGTTGACTTGCCTGAAAGCAGAGAGTCACACCGGACCAGCACTCCTGTCCGCCCTGAAAGCACAGGTGGATCAGTGTCTGACTCCGCACCAACTGGAGATCGGCAAAGTGGTTTCTGAGAATGGAAGTAATTTGGTGGCGGCATTGAAATTGAGCAAGTTGACCCATGTGCTGTGCATGGCACATGTGTGTAATCTGATCGTACAATGCTTTGTGCATAAGTACCCAGGCTTACAGGATGTCCTGAAGCAAGCCAGGAAGGTGTGTGGCCATTTCAGGCGTTCCTACATTGCCATGGCACACTTTTCTGATATCCAGCGGCGAAACAACATGCAATTGAGGCGCTTGATTTGCGACAGCCCAACACGTTGGAATTCAACACTCCTAATGTTCGACCGCGTGCTCCAACAAGAAAAAGCCGTTAATGAGTATTTGTATGACTGGGGTGCTAGGACAGCCTCTGGGGAGCTGGGAATTTTTTTTTTTGCCATGTTACTGGGTGCTCATGCGCAATGCCTGTAGGCTCATGCGTCCTTTTGAGGAGGTGACAAACCTAGTCAGTCGCACCGAAGGCACCATTAGCGACATCATACCATTTGTTTTCTTCCTGGAGCGTGCCCTGCGAAGAGTGCTGGATCAGGCCGTAGATGAGCGTGAAGAGGAAGAGTTGTGGTCACCCTCACCACCAGAAACAGCCTTATCAGCATAGCTTGCTGGACCTGCGGCAATGCTGGAAGAGGATTGTGAGGAAGAGGAGTCAGAGGAGGAATGTGGCTTTAAGGAGGAGGAGGAAGACCAACCACAACAGGCATCCCAGGGTGCTCATTGTCACCTATCTGGTACCCGTGGTGTTGTACGTGGCTGGGGGGAAGAAGATACCTTCAGTGACATCACTGAGGACGAGGAACGGGACATGAGTAGCTCGGCATCTAACCTTGTGCAAATGGGGTCTTTCATGCTGTCGTGCCTGTTGAGGGACCCTCGTATAAAAAAGCTGAAGGAGAACGACCTGTACTGGGTGTCCACGCTACTAGACCCCCGGTATAAGCATAAAGTGACTGAAATGTTACCGAATTACCGCAAGTCGGAAAGGATGCAGCAGTTCCAACATAAATTAAAAAATATGCTTTACACAGCGTATAAGGGTGATGTCACAGCACAACGGGAAGCTAACAGGGGAAGAGGTGAAAGTAATCCTCCGACTCCCACGACCACACCAGCAAGGACAGGACGCTTTACAGACGTGTTGTTGATGGAGGACATGCAGAGATTTTTAAGTCCTATGCATCGCCACAGCCCTTCAGGGTCCACCCTCAGAGAACGACTCGACCGACAGGTAGCAGACTACTTCGCCTTAACTGCAGATCTCGACACTCGAACCTCTCGACACTCGAACCCCTTGACTACTGGGTGTGCAGGCTTGACCTGTGGCCTGAGCTATCCCAATTTGCGATAGAACTTCTGGCCTGCCCCGCTTCCAAGTGTCCTGTCAGAAAGGACCTTCAGTGCAGCAGGAGGTATTGTCACTGAGAAGAGAAGTCGTCTAGGTCAAAAAAGTCTAGATTACCTCACCTTTATTAAGATGAATGAGGGATGGATCCCGAAGGGACTGACATTGGGCGATACATTCGACTAAAAAAGGCCTGATGAGATGAGCTGCCTTGGGCTAAAAATAGTCCACACGCTGCTGTATTTTATCTTCGAATGCTGGATGACTTGCGTGACTTATCCGCCACCAACTACAGTTCAAGCCGCAATGTTTTAGGGCACTTTCTGCCTGGGAAACAAACATCAATTTTTCTGGCCGCTGCTACAGCAGCGGCTGCAACAATACCTAATTTTTCAGGCATGTGTACAATACATGCCAAATTTTTCTGGCCTCTGGTGCTGCACTGTGGCTTCAAAAACCACACCACTCATATCTGGTGGCACAGTAGATTGCACGCGCATTGCCCAAAATTTGAAGTAGGAGGACCGACCAAGCATCTTTTTCCATCTCCCGGTTCCTAAAATCCATGCCATATACACGTCCCCTGATAGGGGGCGTAACAGGTATTAAACTGATCAGAATAGTACTACTGAACACACCACTCATATCTGGTGGCACAGTAGATTGCACGCGCAGTGCCCCAAATTTGAAGTAGGAGGACCGACCAAGCATCTTTTTCCATCTCCCGGTTCCTAAAATCCATGCCATATACACGTCCCCTGGTGCCGCAACTGCCTCTGGGAACCTTACCATGGGTCTCAGACCGCACGTCTTGTAATGTAATTCTCTGTCTGGGAAATTATATATCTATCAAATCTATCTATTTATCTATCTATCAAATCTATCTATCGTATCTATCAAATGTATATTGCATCTATTGATCTATCTATCTAATCTATGTATCTATCTATTAAATCTATCTATCGTGGCCGGACTGTTTTGTGACAGCCACTTGTGTTTCGGCCAAATGTCCGTCGGCTAAAAGTCCGGCCACGATTGCACGTGCAGTGCCCCAAATTTGAAGTAGGAGGACCGACCAAGCATCTTTTTCCATCTCCCGGTTCCTAAAATCCATGCCATATACACTTCCCCCGATAGGGGGAGTAACAGGTATTAAACTGATCAGAGTAGTACAACTTAACACACCACTCATATCTGGTGGCACAGTAGATTGCACGCGCAGTGCCCCAAATTTGAAGTAGGAGGACAGACCAAGCATCTTTTTCCATCTCCCGGTTGATAAAATCCATGCCATATACACGTCCCCTGGCGCCGCAACTGCCTCTGGGAACCTTACCATGGGTCCCAGACCGCACATCTTGTAATTCTCTGTCAGGGAAATTATCTATGAAATCTATCTATTTATCTATCAAATCTATCTATCTATCGTATCTATCAAATGTATATTGCATCTATTGATCTATCTATCTATCTAATCTATGTATCTATCTATCAAATCTATCTATCTTGTGGCTGGACTGTTTTGTGACAGCCACTTGTGTTTCGGCCAAATGTCCGTTGGACAAATGTTCGTTTTCCAAATGTCCGTCGGCTAAAAGTCCGGCCACGATTGCACGCGCAGTGCCCCAAATTTGAAGTAGGAGGACCGACCAAGCATCTTTTTCCATCTCCCGGTTCCTAAAATCCATGCCATATACACGTCCCCCGATAGGGGGAGTAAAAGGTATTAAACTGATCAGAATAGTACTACTTAGCACACCACTCATATCTGGTGGCACAGTAGATTGCACGCGCAGTGCCTCAAATTTGAAGTAGGAGGACCGACCAAGCATCTTTTTCCATCTCCTGGTTCCTAAAATCCATGCCATATAAACGTCCCCTGGCGCCGCAACTGCCTCTGGGAACCTTACCATGGGTCACAGACCGCACGTCTTGTAATTCTCTGTCTGGGAAATTATATATCTATCAAATCTATCTATTTATCTATCAAATCTATCTATCTATCGTATCTATCAAATGTATATTGCATCTATTGATCTATATATCTAATCTATTTATCTATCAAATCTATCTATCTATCTATCGTATCTATCAAATGTATATGGCATCTATTGATCTATCTATCTAATCTAAGTATCTATCTATCTATCTATCTATCTATCAAATCTATCTATCTGGACTGTTTGCGGTTGTTTGCGGTGCATTAAACGGGGAGTTTGGTCTGTCACTGTGAAGCGGGCGTAACCCTTATACTACCTGATCGATACAACATCATACCTGATGTTTTAAAGCACGTTATTCCAAACAATTTAGGAATGTTAGGTGATTTATGCCCTTTATGGATTAAAATGAGACTCTGCATCAACTATGTAATTTTCCGTGGGAGTTTTGCCATGGATCCCCCTCCGGCATGTCACAGTCCAGGTGTTAGTACCCTTGAAACAACTTTTCCATCACTATTGTGGCCAGAAAGAGTCCCTGTGTGTTTTAAAATTCGCCTGCCTTTTGAAGTCAATGGCGGTTCGCCCGGTTCGCCCGTTCGCGAAAAGTTGCGGATGCTCGTGTTCACCGTTCGTGAACGGAAAATTTTCAGTTCGCGACATCACTAATCAAGGACAGGAAGAAATCTAAGGAAATTTAACCATAGTAATAAAAATGAAGTCCAGACAAATAATAGACTTAACTTTAGCTACTTTAGGATCCTTAAAAGGACATTATACACTCATTTTTTCTTTGCATACATGTTTTGTAGATGATCTATTTATATAGCCCATAAAGTTTTTTTTTTTAAATGTATAGTTTTGCTTATTTTTAAATAACATTGCTCTGATTTTCAGACTCCTAACCAAGCCCCAAAGTTTTAGGAGAATACCGACAGATACCTACTCCAGCTACCTACTCCAGCTTGCTCCTGTTTGTGTAAAGGGTCTTTTCATATGCAAAAGAAGGGGGAGGGGAGAGTGTCTTATTTCACACTTGCAGTGGGCTTTCCAGCTACCTTTTCAACAGAGCTAAACTGAGAGCTTCTAAGTAAGTTTTTAAACAGTTTTATACTGGATTTTTATATCAGTATCTGTGCATCTTATTCTTTATAGTAGTCTCTATTACATGCAGTTATAGAAAAGTTGGTGTATACTGTCCCTTTAACCTCTAAAGTTAAAAAAAAAACATTTAAAAAGAGTATGAATATGTTTAACTTTAAAGAGAAAAGAGGATATCTCTGAAATATAACCAGAGGAAGAATCCAAAATATCAGAGAGAGAAAAAACTCCAACTTTGAGGAATTAGCAAATTCATAAACAGAAACTTTAACTTTAGAAGGTTCAGAGCTAGTAAAATGTTAAATATGAAATGACCTTTAATGCATATCTGAAGAGGTCAAAGCTGCCAACATACCTAACACTGAAAAGAAAATGAAGTCTTAGCTCCAAATCCCTTCCGCAAAGCTGTCAAGGATGGACTTAACTGCATTGGAAACATTTGTCATTGAATTCCGTAGTGGATTTACAAATGTGTCCATCTGATAAATTAATTTCCTTTGTGGAATCTGTAAGGAACAAACAAAACGAGCAGTAACACCTTTAGAAGTGAGAGCAGCATTAGAATGGGTAAAATGCATTTAAACACATGCAGTACAAATATGCTAGAGGTAATGCCTCAGCTCGTTTACAATAAACACATGTAACTGATAGAAAAGTGTACAAAGGCTCAGATTCTAAAGTAAGTTTTATGGACAGAAACAAAAAGCTCTAATACAGGAAAAAACAACAAAAGTAGTAATGTGCAAAAGAACGAAAAAACATATAGTTATATCCCCACAAAGAGCTCTTGAAAAAATGAAAAATACTTACCCCTCCAAAAGCAGCTTAGGGCTAGATTAAAAGTGTATAGATAGCAGAAACCAGCGAGTCTCAAAGCGCAAATAAACCAAAAAGTTCTTTATTAGGAGATATCAGCATAAAAACATGCAAACCCCTCGCAGCCAGGAAGGAAAAAGTCCTACGCATTTCGGCAGCCCTCTGCCTTATTCATTGACATGACTACTATGATAGTAGACGCAACTTAAATACACCTGGGTCCTCAGGTGTATTTAAACCCTGGCTTTTATCTTAAAGTGACATAACCATATTACACCAAAACAAACAATTAGCATGTTGGAGAGTACATACTTCAAAATAAAAACATAAGTGATTTAACAATAGCTTAAATTGTCATCTTACATAAGATTTACATATTAAATATACATGCACCTGCAATCAACCTTTCATAGTAAATAGATGCTCCTATTGTTAAAGCAAACACCATAGCTATATTATAGGAGCTGCCTCCCAAAAAATAGGTGTACGGAGGTAACTAGCCAAACTTGGATGGTATCCTATATAGCATAAATATGTAACATTGAATGGACCCCTATTGTTCAGTGCCCCATATAGATAGACCTAAACTGATCCTGAGATGTAACTGGCGTACATAAAATTAAACCATGAATAGACTCAGCCTAACTGGAAGTATCATTGCTATTTAGCCTTGATGTTCCTGACCAAAGTTGTGTTATGTATTAAACGGAAAAAATGATAAGAACATGGGATGCATAACCCACCTAGCTAGTGCCTAGGATCTATCCCATGTCTAATGTCTAAAAACTATCTCATATAATATACAGGGGATTCAATGAACATCACAAAATACTGTAAAGACAGTCTAACAAAACCATCCATTAATGCATATAATACGGGTCATCCTAATTATAGCCCAAACCTATATTACTTCTTATATATAAGGGAACTTAGTGACTATTTAAGAGCTCTAAAGTAGTAATTGAATAAATAATAATCCTGGTTCAGAAAATTGTGGCTAGTGGGAATATGCTATAAACATCCTAATATATCATAGAGACAGTCTGACAGAACAATCCATTTACACATGTACATCCTGTTTAAAGCCAACTCCTATGTCCATCTTATATATAAGGGAACTAAATGACTATTTGAGATCTCCAAGGTAGTAGTTGAATGAGTAATAATCCTAGTACAGAAAAATGTGACTAATGGGAATGGCATTCACAATGGGGAAACAAGAGTTACATTTCCAGAACCAAAGGGGACATAATGCAACTACTATCCATGGACCCAGCTACCTGTGGGTATCGAAACCTCATTTTCAATTCTGTTGAGACCAGAAATTAATGATGTTTCCATCAATATTAAAACCATCTGGTCTTCTGGTCTTCAGTTGGAAGATCCAGAATGCTTCCCTATATAGAAGTTTGGTCATTCTGTCGCATCCACGGATGGAACGTTGGATATGGTCAATCACCTGCCACTTGAATGAGGTGACATTGTTTTCATGGGCATAAATAAAATGTTGGGCCAAATCAGAGCACTCTATTCCATGTTCTATATTTTTCAAATGTTCTCTGATCCTACTCCGTGCCTCTCTAGTAGTGCACCCCACATATTGCTTCTCACATTGGATGCAATCAACCATATAAATAACGAAGGTGGAGCGACAATTGGTATAGCTGGTAAGGTCATAGACTTCTCGGGTAACACGTGACTGTAAACTCCTTGAAATCTAAGTATATCCACGCGATATACAGTTACTGAAATGACATATAAAATGTCCCTTCACCGCCAGCCAACTGCTCCCATTCATTGTAGTTGGGCGTAACAAACTCAGGGATAGCACATTACCAAGAGTAAAGCCTCTCCTTGATACAAAATTACAGCCATTTGACACAAAGTCCTTGAGACTGTCCTCTGCTGTAAGAATTGGAAGATGTTTTTTAATTATGTCGCAGATCTGGTCATACTGTGCACTGTAAGTTGTTATGAAGG